>NC_000067.6:182722569-182976044 GCF_000001635.26 Mus musculus | reverse complement strand
GCCACCTGGGTAGCAGGACAGTACCGCAATAGGGATGGGGAGGGAAACCATGTCATTGGGCCTGAAAGGACATCAATGGCAGGTGAGAGCCCTTAGAGGCAGCTTTCTGGACCTCTTACTTTCCATTTGGAAAACAGTGAGACAAAGCTCCCTGTTGACATGAAAATCAAGAGATTGGTGTTGTTTTCATTGTCAGAAAAATGACTCCAGGGAAGGACCCCCAGCGGCTGTGCGGATAAAGCGTGGAGAGTTATCTACGATGCTTGCACTTCTGCTAGGAGGCGCTCCTGCTAGGAAATGGTTGCTATGGTTCGCAACTGGATGGAACTGCTTCTTTTCTTTCCTTTTTCTTCCTTTAGAATGCATCCGGAGAGTTTATCGAGAAACCAGCCAACATCCTGGAGGTCTTCAGGCCACCTCAAGTACTGTTGCTTTTGCAGAAACCCTCTGATGGTCTCATGTCTCATCAGCTGATACTGGGACAGCGATCCCACCACCACCACGATGAGAATGCTCTTGAGGTCAGACAGACTCCGGCTCTGGGCATACCTGAAGGCCTCCAGGCACCAACCATCCTTCAGGAAGTGTCTGCTCACTAGACACACCGTCTTCCTGCTGCCCCAGACAGCCGCCTGGATGTTGGAGATATGGTTTTCCCCCGGAATGAAGTCTCTTTCTTCAAAGCATAGCCTGAGCCTGTTTCGGGAACTGTAGTGAGCATCCAGGTGTTTGAGCAAAGCATTCTGTGCCCATTCAAAGTCTTTGCTGCTGAAGCAGAAGTAGGCATCATATCTATATGCACCAGGTTCCAAACTCCAGACCTTGTCCTTGAACACCAGCTTCTGGATGGTCTTATAGCACAGGAAACAGATTCCCCGGAACTTTATGACTACAAGGGTGATGACGAGGAATAGAGTCAAAGTGACCGTGCACAGGATGAAAAGGGAAAACTTTAGGGACCGCATGGCTTCCTCTTCATCGCAGTCTTCGGTGGATATGTTGTAGAGGGAGCCCCCTAGCAGTGAGTTAGGGTACATGCAATACACGTCTGCAGGAGAGCCGAACAGGGTGACGTTGGTTTGGTTGAGCCAGGAGATAAAAGTGCTAAGTTCACAGTTGCAGACGAACTCGTTATGAGTTATGTCCAAAACACGAAGCGAAGAAAACAAAGCAGGGTCAGGAGAGAAAAGCTGATTTCTAGATATGTCGAGAATCTCTAAATTAGCAGGTAAACTGCCCGGAGAGAGCACGGTCAGCTTGTTAGCACTAAGACTAAGCATCCGTAATGCAACCAGGTCGTTAAATATCCCAGGTGGAAGGAAATTAAGGTAGTTATTACTCAGGTAAAGAATCTGGAGGCGGGAAAGGCCTTGAAAAACATCCCAACAGAGGCCGGTCTCCCAGGCCAGCTGCAGCATATTCTCTGTAAGGAAAAGCTGTTCTAAGCTTGGGTTCTCCGAGGGAGTGTGGGCTGCCTTGCATGACGAAAGGCGATTCTGATTCAAGATGAGAAACTGGAGCTGGGGGACTCGCAGGAGGAAGTAGAGGTCGGACAGGTTTTCTAGCCTGTTTTCAGATAACTCTAGGAAGTTGGCAGTAAAGTGGATGTGTGGCAAATGGACCAGCTTATTGCCTCCCAGGAGGACCATCTGTATGCTTGGAATAAAACCAATGGCCTTAAGAGCATTGTCACGGAGATCTAAGGTTTGTAACGTTTTTAATAATCTGAATGTTTGGTCTTGAATGATCCCAATGTGGTTCCTTTGAAGGTCAACGTAGGCTACTCTAGGAAGCCCATAGAAGTTGGAATTATAGAGTTCCCCCAAAAGATTATAGGATAGATTGAGAACCTGGAGGCTGTCAAGCCCATAAAAGGCATTCTCTCCAATCTTGTTTATCTTGTTGAAGGCAAGGTTCAGCATCTTCAAATCCTTCAGTGTCCCAAACAGTCGAGGATTCAAGGAGAAGATAAAGCCGTGCGAAAGGTCCAGTTGCAGCACCGAACTTCTGGCCAGGCTGGCAAATGTGCTCTGGTCAGGATCTCTGATGTTCTGGAAGCCAAAGCCAGGACCCATGATGTGGTGTTTAAGAATCAAAGAGGAAATCTGGCTTCCCTGGATGATGTTGCTGAAGTTCCTTGTGATGTCCACCGTCCAGCCATTTTCAGAAAGATCTAGAGTTTCTAGCCTCACGCCTCTGAAGGGGTTCCTGCATGTCTCCCAGCCCACAGAGACTCTGCTGAACAGCTTAGTTAATTTGAGGCCAAAGAAAGACAGTGTTTTGCCCTGCAGAGGCTCGAGTTCATCTTCACATATAGTGAATATTTGGTTGAAAGCAAAATTTACGTCGCTTAAGGAATTCAGTTCCCGGAATGAAGAATGGAGGCGGAGGCTGTGAATCTGGTTGCCAGATAGGTCTAAGCGAGCTAATGAATATAGATTTCTGAAGTAACCGTCACTTAACACAGCACTGGAGAGTCCACAGGAAAACAGCCGAAGTTCCAAGAGATGGGGCAGACCTTGAAAGGCATCTCGATTCAAGACTTCGATCTGGCTTTGGCCCAAGTCCAAGATCCTAAGATTGGGCAGGTTTCTGAAAGCCCCTGGACCAATGGTCAAGTTAGCATACTGGGTCCCCAGCTCCAGCAACTGGAGCCGCTCCAGGAGTGGAAATGATGTGGCAACCACCATACTGATATAGTTGAAGCTGAGCAGGAGCCTCTCAGTGGTAGTATTGAGGATCCAGGGAATCTGGGTGAGGTTACAGCCTCGGAAAAAGGCTATCCTGCCGTCTGAAGAACAGGGAGATATTACCAACACGGGGCTGGCCATGAAGATCACACCTATGAGCAAGTCAAGTTGACATGCCATGATCCTATGGGAAAAGAGAGAATTAAAAACAACACCACATCACAGCCTGAGGCTCGGCACATGGGTCCCCAGCACTGGAGGGTACTGTCCCTTGGACCCCTTTGCTCAAATGACTGCGCAAACATTCTGCTGGCAGATTCTTCTTGTCTTGGTGGAACAGAAATGCCCAGTCTTTTCTTCTTGAACACTTAATGGTGCATATTTTACACACGGGCACCAGTACTTTACAGATATTTCATCCAAGCTGGGGAGATAGCTCAGTGCTAGAGGACTTGTCTAGCATGTGCTAGGTTCTAGGTTCCCTCCCAGAACCATAAAAGCAGCAAACAAGCAGCAAAAAGAGGCTATTTATCACCCACGCAGGCAGTGTTTGTTCACCCATTCCAGACCTGCTGAGGGAAGTTGAAAGTCATAAAGACGAGGCATTTTTACTTCTGTTCATCCAAGGAGCCCCATTCCTAGCTCCCAGAAGCTTAGCTGATGATCGGACAATAAACATATCGGTTTCTCTGCTGTATTCTGTCCCAGACTCTATCTAGCCCATCTCCCAAAGATCCGAGATCATAGTACAGGCACTGAGCACTCTATGCATCTTGATAAAGGATCTGATATGATCACCTTAATTAAGTGGGTTATGAGCCTGCTCCATGCCTGACATGCATGGCCGTGTGGGAGTATAATGTGAAGCAGAAATACACCCACCTGCTGAAGTGTGGTGCGTGGGGGAACTCAGCATCCATCCATGAGCTGCAGCGGCAAGGGGTGTCTCACAGATGTGTCTGGCATATGTTCCAAGCGTAGGTGCTATGTAAGAGGAGAAAAAATTAACAAGGATCCCAGAGAGCTAATGTCTTCTGTGGTGGTTCAAGGAAGAATGGCCCCATAGTCGATTTAAATGCATAGACACCAGGGAATAGAGCAAATTGAAAGTACTAGGATTAGGAAGAATATGTTCAACGAAGTGGGTCACTGCAACCAACCGGGCTGTGAGATTTCAACACTCCAGGCTCCGGCAGTCTCTTTTGGTCTGTGGTTCAGGATGTAGCTCTTAACTATTTCTCCAGCACCATGCCTGCCATGCCTGCCGCCATGTTTCTTACCATGATGACAGTGGACTCAGACCCTGGAGCTGTAAGCAAGCATCAATTAAATACTTTCTCTCTCTCTTTCTTCCTTATTTTCTTTCTCTCTCTCTCTCTCTCTCTCTCTCTCTTTCTTTCTTTCTTTTTCTTTGATTCTTTTTTAAATTAGGTATTTACTTCATTTACATTTCAAATGCTATCTCAAAAGTCCCCTATACACTCCCCCCCACCCTGCTCCCCTATCCACCCACTCCCACTTCTTGGCCCTGGTGTTTCCCCTGTACTGGGGCATATAAAGTTTGCAAGACCAAGGGGCCTCTCTTCCCAGTGATGGCCGACTAGGCTATCTTCTGCTACATATGCAGCTAGAGACACGAGCTCTGGGGGTACTGATTAGTTCATTTTGTTGTTCCACCTATAGGGTTACAGACCCCTTCAGCTCCTTGGGTGCTTTCTCTAGCTTCTCCACTGGGGGCCCTGTGTTCCATCCTATAGATGACTGTGAGCATCCACATGCTCCACTATGTTCATAGCAGCCTTATTTATAATAGCCAGAAGCTGGAAAGAACCCAGATGTCCCTCAACAGAGGAATGGATACAGAAAATGTGGTACATTTACACAATGGAGTACTACTCAGCATTAAAAACAATGGATATAAGAAATTCTTGGACAAATGGATGTATCTGGAGGATATCATGCTTAGTGAGGTAACCCAATCACAAAAGAAGTGATTAGATATGCACTCACTGATAAGTGGATATTAGCCCAGAGACTTAGAATACCCAAGATACAATTTGCAAAACACAAGAAAATCAAGAAGAAGAAAGACCAACCTGTGGATACTTCATTCCTCCTTAGAATAGGGAACAAAATACCCATGAAAGGAGTTACAGAGACAAAGTTTGGAGCTAAGATGAAAGGATGGACTATCCAGAGACTACCCCATTCAGGGATCCATCCCATAATCAGCCACCAAACCCAGACACTATTGCATATGCTAGCAAGATTTTGCTGAAGGGACCCTGATATAGCTGTGAGGCTATGCCAGTGTGTGGCAAATTAAATACTTTCTAAGAGTTGCTGTGGTCATGGTGTCTCTTCACAGGAATAGAACAGTGACTAAGATATCTTCCTTCCGTGCCCATGGCTCCTCTATCTTCTCACTTGCTGTCAATGGCTCTTATCAAGAAACCTCTGTTGAAAAGTTCTGTGTTCCAGAAAGTGTTCCCCATCAGAAAGTGTTAAAGGATTCATTGCCATCCTATGACACCACTGGAAGGTGGTGGAGCCTCTAGGGGGGTGGGGCTTAGTGGGAGGAAGCTAAGTCACTGGGATTGTTCTTTAAAAGGGTTGCGGGTCTCTTTTATCATCTCCAGAGCTATCCATCTCTCTCCGTGTAGATCCTTTTCTGTTCTGCCTAGACTTAGCATCACGCTGCAGCCTCTGCCAAGGTCAAGTGTGCACTTGTTATCCTACCCCAAATCAGTTCCCCATGGCTCTGGTAACCACCAAATATCTGTCCTGACTGATAAAACAAGCCTAGAGAGGTCAGACTAGAATCTACAAGGAGAGAGATGGACACCTTAAGAAATGATGTAAGAGACAGTTACTGAGATGGGTCCTAAGTGAAGTTCCATCTCTCGGCATGCAACCCCAGGGCTGTGATTCTCTGAGCTTGTGGAAGGCAGATGAAGGAAGCCAATGTGAAGTTAAGTCTTTTTGAGTGGTACCCAGAGTGAAGACTCTGAAGATGTGCTTCAGTGGAGACAAGAATGAGCAAACCAGGCTTGGGGCCCAAGAAGGAAAATAAACAGTGATAGAAATCTCACACTCCCATCAAATTTTATGTAACCCCCTTTCACATTTCACAATGGGAAGTGCGGTCAACTCTGACCCAGAAAGCTTGGACGAGCATAGCCTCGTTGCCCACAGTGATCAGCTGCGTGCTGTCACACGACCTGGCCGTAGACAACCAACTGTAGAGCGTCTCACGTGGTTTGGGTTTCTTTGTGGTGTGTGTCTGCATAGGGCAGGTGAGTGTGAGCATGTGCTTGCTTGTACATCCAGGGCAGGGTGTCAGGTGTCTTCCTCCACAGCACTCTGCTTCATTGCCTTGAGACAGGGTCCCTCACAGAACTGGAAGATCACTGTTCTGACTTGCCCAGGCAGCCAATAAGCTTTCAAGATCTTCCTGCTCCATCCTCTGTAGCTCTGGGGCTATAGGCAAATGTCGAACATATGCACAGCTTCTTCATAGGCTTTGGGGTCTTGAGTACTTTGGAGATCTGTTGGCCGTTTTGTGACCGTCTTCTTGTACAGGTCACCAGCCTCCTAGGGCCTGCCCGTTTCAATGTGATATGAAGGGCCACCACAGCTCATGTTCTAGGATAGGGGTGGAAACAGGATCTGTAAAGGGCCCGATGGTTAATGCATTGGGCTGTGCAGTCCAGACCGCAGTTTGCTGGCTGCTGTTCTAGAAGAACAGAGAAGAGACACTCTGACTCCACAGATGAGGGTTTTTAAGTGACTCTAAGATAAACATGGTGTTGAACTACAAGAAAGAGCTAGTGTGAGTCACTGATGGGTTTGCAGCATCAGGTTGACTTCCCTCGGGGTCATAAGCATGCGGGTACCAGCTCAGGATGAGCACAGTGAAATTTCTTCATTTCAGTTCTGACTTTTGCTGGGATCAGTGTTGATCCCCAGGTGTGGCCACTGAACTAGATGACCTTGAATTTCTGGTAATGAGTAAATAGCCTAAATAGCGTATAGCTCAAGACATTTCAATGTCCTGATTCACAAGCAAAGCTACAATCAAAGTAAGCAAGATGAAACCAGCTGAACAAGTAGGCTGTAAACAAACGTCTTTGGGCTCAAGTTCTATTCTAAAGACATCATGCAGATGTGTATCTTTAAGATGTATAGAAGAATGGAATAATTTCACTTTTACCTCTGAGGCAGATCTCTGGTTGAAATGGCTGGCGGGACCGGCGAGCAGGGGAACCAGGTATGCAGTGAGATGAGGCGTCTGGAGAGGCTCATGCTAAGGGTGTGGGAGGGGACCCGGCAAGCATTGTTCTGAAATGAGAGGCAGAAGTTCAACTGTGTGGAAGTAAGTACAACCAACAGCAACAAGGCAAGCGTAACTAAAGATAAGCACCAGGCAGCCAAGGTCTCTCAGACTGCAAAGAGGAGAGCTCAGGCAGAAGTGCACAAAGGAGAAATGGCTCAGTGGTTAAGAGCACCGACTGCTCTTCCGAAGGTCCTGAGTTCAAATCCCAGCAACCACAAACAGGCTCACAACCATCCGTAATGAGATCTGATGACCTCTTCTGGTGCATCTGAAGACAGCTAATATAATAATAAATAAATCTTAAAAAAAAAAAAAGAGGTGAGAACTGAGTAGTGTGGGCAGGAGAGAGAATGAACCAGAGAAGATCACGTGACCCGAAGCCACATCCACTAAATAGTTGAGACCAGAGGGGATCCTGTGGCTGGAGAGCCAACTAGAGGCATGAGAACTGTGGCCACTTGCTTTTTTTCCAGGCTGAAGGGTTGGGCCCTAACCTTCGGGAAATCTCTTCAAACCCCATCAAAGGAGTCTGCCACCTTGTGGATGCCAAGATGAGAGGGAGGAAGGGAAGAGCGGCAGACTAAACTCCAGGGTCAATCATCAATCACTATCCAGATGATAAAAAGAAACACATGAAGTTACTTCCACAGTCTCTGGTGACATACGCACTCCCTGTTCATAGCAGTAGAGCATTGGACCAGCCTGCATGAGGTCTTGGGTCTGATCCTCCTCCCACCATGAACAGCCATTCAAACCCACACTGTGGCTAGGTGTGGTGGTGCATGTCTATAATCCTAGAACCTGGGAGATGGAGATGAGGACACAAGAATTAGGTTGGGTTGCATGGTCAGACCTTATCTCAGACAGAAACAAAAACAACTGCACCATGCAAAAATCATGTGCTCCTTTCCCAGGATCTATGGGGAAAAAACAGGGCTAGAATATAAAGCTCAAAGGATTCATCATTCACACACACACACACACACGCACACGCACACGCACACGCACACACACACACGGACAGGAATTAAATTAAAAGTCATATGTGGTGAGTCTAGTTAAATAAACAAGAGACCCATTAATACTTCAGTAGACATGCACTTGACTTTGGGAAAGACCTGAGGTTTGCTGGTGGGAGTGGACATCAGGAGGTTTCAGTCGCTGAATTATTTCAAATGGTGAGGAAAGGGTGGCTGTCGGGTATCAGGGGGAAGAATTTAACACCAACTGTAGATGCCCGAGGCTCAAAATACCCTGAGAGTGGAGGTAGCCAGCAGACACCAGGATGTATTTTGTGCACTCTTAGGTGGCTTAGCTCAGCTTGGTAGAGTTTTCTGTCTTCATATACAATACATTGCACTTAAGAAAATATGAAATACGCATTTCTGATACCAGAGTGCTTTGTTGTGTTTTGTTGCTATTGATTGAATCCATGGCCTTGGGCATGTTAGGAAAGAGCTTTTCCACTGAACTGTATCCCCAGCCAAGTTCTCTAATACATCCATAATCTTTCCCAATATATCAGTTTTATTACCTAACGTCAATTCTCTTAGAACAAGTTCACATTTTGAGACAAGTATTATAGCTGGACGGTGCCAGTTCAGTTAAGGGTGGAAGAATCCAGTTTTGTACACAGTTTCACCCTCTGCATTGAAAAGTTTGGGTTTGGGAATCCACCATGTGGACTCAGCTTCAGGGATAGAGGAAGGCTGGGAGGGGCAGGGTCCTCTCTTCAGCCTCAGTGTTCTTGTTTTGCTTAGAGACTGACCAAGATGAGCAGCCCACAACCTGGGGACATATTAGAATCACTGTAGTGTCTGGAGACCTGTGAGTCCTGGGCTCCCTTAGACCTGTTCAATGAGACGCTTACAAATCGGGGCACTCTCCGAAATCTGTATTCTTAACAGGCGTGAAGACTTTATACACACTCAAGCCCGAAAAGCACTGACATACATCAATAACTGTTGAATTTGCCAACCCCTTGAAATCACCTGGGGTCTGAGCCTGAGTTCCACCAGAGAAAGGTTGGTTTTAATTGATCTGGCAGGCACGTCCAACATGCAGCCCACAGGTCCCATGCGCTAAGGATAGCCAGGGATGCTGGCCAATATATAATTGTAAGTTTATACTTTAAAAACAGGATGAGATTTTTGTTCAAGTTATTTTCTTTGTAACTTGATTGCAAGGTTCTTGACACCCCTGGTAGGGCATCTGGAGTTGTTAGTTCTCAATAGGGGACTCCTCACGGACAACTTGATCTCCTACCACTCTGGCTGCAACCCTGGCTCTATCGAGTTCAT
Organism: Mus musculus; assembly: GCF_000001635.26. Lineage (NCBI taxonomy): Eukaryota > Metazoa > Chordata > Mammalia > Rodentia > Muridae > Mus > Mus musculus. Next base: position 182,966,718 of record NC_000067.6, on the reverse strand, counting down.
AGAAACACCAGGCAACAGGGTTTCTGATGACTCGGCTGTTCTCCCTCTGGGTAATCATACAAAAGTATTGAAAGCAAATTCCCCCAAAGGATTTTTTTTTTGATTTTTCGAGACAGGGTTTCTGGCTGTCCTGGAACTCACTTTGTAGACCAGGCTGGCCTCAAACTCAGAAATCTGCCTGCCTCTGCCTCCTGAGTCCTGGGATTAAAGGCATGTGCCACCACCGTCCGGCTCCCCCAAAAGGAATTTATACGCCATGTTCATAGCAGTGAGATTCACAATAGCCAAGAACCAACAAAGGGGAGCACACAGGACTGGGTGTACATGGAAAGGAGTACAACCCAGCCTTAAAAGGGAACAGAAGTAAGTCAGGCAGTGGTGGCACATGCCTTTAGTCCCAGCACTTGGGAGGCAGAGGCAGAGGAAGGTGGATTTCTGAGTTCGAGGCCAGCCTGGTCTACAGAGTGAGTTCCAGGACAGCTAGGGCTACACAGAGAAACCCTGTCTTGGAAAAAAAAAAAAAAGGGAATAGAAGTCCTTTAAATTTTTTAATGTTATTATTGATATTATTATTATTGTATACGTGCTTGTGTGTATGTGTGTGTGTGTGTGTGTGCATGTGGAAGTCACAGAACAACTTTGTGAAGTCACTTCCTTCCAGGTACCAAACTCAGGTACCGGCTGAGTCATCTCTCCAGCCCCAGTGGAATAAAATCGGGATACGTGCTACAACATGGATGGATTCTGAAGACATTAGACTAAGTACAGTCAGTGAGACACAGAAGAGCCAACCCTGTGTGATTCCAAATTCTGGCACAGGCTAAGCAAACACGCTTCCACCGAGCTGCGTCCTGCCCTGCACAAGGTTTCTAGAATACATAAATTTACAAAGACAAAGGAGCGTGAGATACTAGGAGCTGAGAGGAGGAGATGAGGCAGCACTGCTCAATGGACCCGGAATTTCAAAAAATTCAGGGCCACAAGAAAGCTCTGAAGTTAGGCAGAGGTGAATGTGTTTAGTGCCACTGAACTGCGTGCACCCTTAAGACGATGTAAATGACAGAGTTATTTGTCATTTACATGCATATTTGATCACAATTTTAAAAAGAACTAAGCCAGCCAGGTGTGGTGGTACACACCTGTAATCCCAGTAGTTGGGAGGAAGGAGCGGGATATGCGATTCAAATTCATCCTTGGCTACATAGCAAGTTCAAGGCCAGCCTGAGCAATCTAAGAGTCTCCCTCAAAAAAAAAAAAAAAAAAAAAAAAAAAAAAAGAAAGAAAGAAAGAAAGAAAGAAAGAAAAGAAAAATCAATTTAACAAGCTAAAATCCACCCCTGGCACTGCAGCAGATCCACAGGCCTGGAGGCTGCAGAACGAAGCATTTAAAACTGTATCCCAGGCATCTCTGATGTAAGCAGTTCTCAGTCCATGCTTTGAGAAGCGTGGGCCTGAAGGATCCCCTCCAAGTCAGACATCCCTCGCTTCTCTGGGAGGAAGCTCCGGTGAGAAGGCTGGAGAAAGCTGGGCACTGGGTTTTGATTATTGTGGCTGGGTTAACTTGTGTCTAGGGCTCAGAGGGGGACAAACGGGGATAGAATAATCGATGCTGGCCTCCATACTCCTGCCTCACAGTGTTAATTAAGATAATCAGGCCTGAGGGGGGAGGTCAGCATCCCTTTCCTTTCAGCTGCCTTCATTTCGAGTTAATCCCAGTCATTAAGAGAGCAGGTTGCTTTCCTAATTGCCCTAGTAGAAAGCTGCCTGCTATCTGAGTCACAGGCCATGGCGTCTGCAGCAGATCCATAAGCTTGCATTTTGGGGGTGCTGCTCCTCTCCTGGCACCGAGGTTAGTTGGTGAACAGCTCAGGATGAACCAGGAAAACCCCTGTGTTAATTTAATACTTGATCCTTAGACAATCACACCAATAATGGATCATTGGCAAGGCCCAGGGCTCTGAACTGGGACCCAGGCAAGCTGTGTCCATGAGACTCCTTATGCAAGAAAAACCAAGATTCATTTGCAAATAAGTGCCCCGGGGAGTTATTCCAAAGCCCACTTAGTAATGACCTTGTGGACTAAATCCAATGTGAGTACGGGATGCAGGCTCAGACAGAATGCTGGATTGGAGGGTGCAGGCCCAGACAGAATGCTGGACTGGAGGAACTGTGGACCCAGAAATGCTCTGGACCAAGGGGTGCCTGCTTGTTTGTGTCATCATTTGAATCTGAAGTGTTCTCCTTAGGCTCTTGTTTTGGTAGCTCCTCCAGCCCCAACTAGTGGTGCTGTTTTGGGGAGTTGTGGAAGCGTTGGGAGGTGAGACCTAGTTGGAAGAATAGAGTCGCTGGGTGTGGGTCCTTGGAGGTTTATTGCCCCTGGCTCCTGTTGATTCTCTGCATCCTGGCAACTGGCACTTCTCCTCTCCCCACAAACCATCTCAGCCCTGGTACTGTCAGCCCTCTGCCCCACCAGCTGCCTTCTGTATGCCCACACACCGTGCATGCTGGTATCCGTGTGCCTTCAGCAGGCTGTCTTCAAAGCCCCTCGTTTCTCCCACAGCTCAGGAGTCACCCCACACAGCAGCCAGCTTTCCCTTGTTCCCATTTCTAAAAGAAACAGGAAGACTCCAGCTCAGCACGTTAGGTTTCCAGGGATGCTGTGGACTCAGAGACTGGCTGATTCTTTTCTGGTGTTCACAGTTCTCACCAGGGTCTGCTTGCCTCTCCAAATCTTTATGATTCCTCAACACAAAGCATGTCTGTTGCGTCCTGCCTAGCAAGAACTTCCCCACTGATCTGCAGTCTTTTGTTCCATGTGCCATGGGTGGGAGGTGGGGACGCCATGAGGAACCATCTCCGTCTCCCTGAATTCCCAGTCTGGGTGGTGCTGGGAGATCAGAACTCCCCACAGGCTGGAATTCCCTACCTTACCTCGGAGCCACAGGCCATTTACTAAATCTCTGCTACAAATGTACTCATGAGCGAATGGCCATGGGGCTCCCTGGTTTGTATTTCAGAGCTCACCTGTACCCCTTTCTGCAAATTAGAATTTCAATTCCCGATGCCAGCTGTGCTTTGTTCTCTCTGACTTGTGGTAAATATTTGCTGGCTGGATGAATTCATCCACATCCTGCTCTCAGGCCTGCCTCTCTCTTCCTGGCCCTGCAGGGATGGCTGCCCACCGCCTGGGGGATCTATGAGCTTCTCTGGGTCCCTTGGAAAGACTTTTCTCAGCTTGTTCAGAGCAGCCTTAATTTCCCCTTGGTCTCTCCTCCATGTCTTACGGAGTGGATGAGGTCATCACAGATTCCCTAAGATCCCGGCATCAACGCAGCTGAGATCTTTGCTTTGGCAATTTAACTGTGTAGTCCCAGTGCTGCCTGCTTCAGTTCTCTGCCTCTGATCAGGATGGCTAAAGTGATCACCCTGCCTATCTCCCACCGAGCTGTGTTTCAGATTTTAAATATTCCCAAAGGCCCGTGTGTTGAGTCTTAGTCACCAGCTTCAGGTGCTTCCGGGAGGGGTGGAATGAAGTAGGCTAAGGTACTGTAGTTGTGCCCTTGAAGTGGATAGTGAGACTCAGGCCCTCTTATTTCTCTCTCTGCTTCTTTGTATTATGGGATGGGCATTTTCCTCTTCTGTGTGCCCCTTTAATCCATAGTCACTTGGCGGGTTGCTTCCAACCTCCCCCCTTATTAGTTAGCTCAGTTATCTTGTTGCTCTGACAGTGTGTGACCCCAACGCACGCATCCTTCACTGGGTGACTGGAGGGAGCTTCCCGGGAGACAGCTCTGACTAGAAAAGTCCTCAGTGAGTCCTCGGGCCAACAAACCAGAACTCTGCAGGGTGGCTCTAGGGTCCCCATCTTAGATTACAACCCATTCTAGAACAGTTACCTAGAGGGGACCTTTCAGATTGAACTGTCATTTTATAGAGGAAAAACTCAATGCAGGCAACCATCCCAATTTAATAATCGCCACACTATCTACTGTCTCTGCCCTGCCTTCTGACTTTACTACCATGTTTAGAATCTGGCCTTCCCTCATCCTTATCCTTCGTTTCTCTGCCTAGCCTGGTTATCCAAGCTCTGAGCATATATATATATGTGTGTGTGTGTTTATGTGCATATATACACATATACATATTTGTGTATATATGTGTATATATGTATACACACATTCACATATATGTATGTATGTATATATGATATATGTACATTCATATATGTACATATATCATATATACATTCATATATGTATATATATCATATATACATATCACATACATATGCTTCCTTGGCTTACCCCATCCCACCCTCCCTCAAAGGCTGTCCCCAACAGTCCTCACCTCCCTCCAGCCACGTTCACCCCTCCCCCCTCTTCCTTACCTGCTCGCTCCATCTTCATGGCAGCCTTTCATTATATCATGCCTTCCCTGTTAGACTGAAGTCTTGCAGCAAGGAGCGGGTTTTATTCATACTTGATGCCTCACCGTTCCAAGCACAACTCTAAGGCCCCCGCAATATTCCTTCTCCTTAGTGTTTGAAGCCAGAGCTGCACTAGGAGCACCCGCCTTCCCATACTAACACCAGAGGCACCTAAGAAGTGTTCATTTTAGGACCAGTGGACCACCATTGTCCAAGGACTTCTGTGACCACTGGAATCTCGTCACAGCCATGGTGGCATTTTTTAAAAAAATGAATCAGCACTTGCTTTCTGAATAAACAGAAACCATCGCACACAGGTTCGTCTTGCTGGGTGTGTGTCACTTTTCCTCTTGGTCGTTTTCCACGACGTATGATTTTTACTTCCCTGTTTGACTTCCTGTGTTTTGGCGCTTTAAAAAATTAAAACTGAAAAGTTAGCACACAAAAGCAACGAGTTTCCCTGTGGCATTTCATCCTGGAGCTGTCAGTATACTCTATCCTATTCATCTTGATGTTTGGCTTTCTGAGACAGAGTGTCACTGTACAGCCCAGGCTGGCTTTGAACTCCAAGTCTTTCTGTCTCTTAGGTGCTGGGATTAGAGGTGTGTGTTCCCCATCCACCCCCCCACCCCCAAATGGAATGTTCCCTGGAAGCAAAACGTTTGAAACGTTTGAAACGCTTTTCTAAACCAAGACCTGTAAGACTTGAGGGCTGAAGAGACTGAGAAACGTCTGGTCCAGCCTCCGCTGCAGAAGGTGGTGTCTAAGTCATTCAGTCAGATGAGCAACCTTTCTGTTTTGCAGTACCAGAGAGGAAAATAAAATCACTCTGCTGGTGAGGATGCTCCCCCTGGGACCTGGAAGTCTTTTTCATCACCTGCCTGTGAACATTGAGTTTCTGAGATTCCGGTCCTAGACAAGACAATTACCCTGTCTCTGTACTCCAAGGAACCAAGAATTTGCTGACTCAGGGCCTTGTGAGTTTCTCAGGGTGGGGTTGAGTGGGGTGGGGAACGGAAGGAGTAAGGGAAGACCCCCACAGGGTTTGGCATTCCTAAGCCGCAGGGCTAAGTGAATGATGAAGGCAGGGTTAGGAGCCTGGGTGTAAAGTACGGGCCACAAATATGCAAGGGAGTGGCTTCAAGGTTGAAGAACTGACTTGGTTAGCATCAGATCATCTTGAAGATGATTAAACAGGTCCCTAGTGAGGTCGGGCCTTTGAGTAAGATCTCATACTTGGTAAATTGTAGAGCAGGAACTTGAATCCACCTGCAAGCACAGCTGTCAGGTTGCCATTGTGATCTTTAAATACAACCAGATCTTAAAATTCTGGCGGACATATGCAGAGCCTCAAAGGATGCTGTGCACAGGGGACTCCCTGGAACTGGGGGTGCTGATCCATCTCATTTGGGGAAACCCGACAGCACGAGCTTTTAACAACTAAGAATAATTGTCTATGTGTGCGTGCTTCACGTGGAAGCCGGAGGGTCACTTCAGGTATCATTCCATTCCTCTTCTACCTTATTTGAGACAGAGAGTCTTCACTGTTTGCCACTCTGGACCCCGAGATAGCTGGCGCCCACGTTTCAGAGGAGTCTCGTGTCTCTTCCATCTCAATGAGATTGCTGATTGTGCGTTACAGGTTCTGGGTTTTGAACTCAGGTCCTCACACTCGGGCAGTGAGTGCTTTCCCCCACTGCATTTCTAGCATGCACCCAGGTGATGGGGCTGACCCGCTGACCACGTTCTAATGGGCACAACTCCTGCTTTTATACTCATGGTTGTGAGGCACAAACTCGTTCTCCCGTGAATGCCTTATGGCCATACTAATGCATTCACTCCAAATCCTCTCACCTCTCGCTGGAGATTTCTCGCGAGGGAGAGCTGGAAGAGCCCCCATGGTTTAATCTGAGCTAAGGAAGCCAGAGAGCTTGGGATCGAGTTTCTCAGGTCCTGCTGGTGTCCTCCTGGTCACCAGCAGGGGGCGCACGCTGGGCAGAGACCAGAGGAGGAGTCCTCCGCCATTCGCAGGAAAGCTAGACTGGGCTCCGCTGGGAAGCACCGATTGCCTGCCTAATGGGGTGCGTTTCCAAATTTAGATGACGACCAAACTAGTGGCTCAATTCGATCCTAGTTCCACATTTAACAGGTGCGTGAGCTTGGGTAAGCGCTGGAGTTCTTTGAGTTTCAGTTTAATCATCTATAAAATAGCATGGATAATCGTTTCCACTTCCGTACTCCAGCCGCACTGGGACCCAAACCTGTGTGTAATCCTCCAGCTTTGCTTTGCTTACTTAAGTAGACAGCCAACATTCATGTACCAACGCCTCACCAGCAAGGCACACCCTTAGAAGCCACTGAAGGGGAAAGCAGAGAGAAGGAACAGGTTCTCGAATGGGAGGGTATTTCCTTTACCATCCATGAGAAATAACATAACAATGAGCCCTGTAGGCAATGGTCCCTGGCACCCCCAAACAACAAACAAAACGATACTCTGTAAAAACAGTATCAGCATCCCAATGGTTTAGGCTCCGAATGGTCTCCTCCTGACTGCTTATTATAGACTCATTAGAGCACTTTTTACAACAGCTGATCAAAATAAAATAATCTCAACTGGATGATTATGCAAAACTAGCGGCTGGCGAGGCGCACTTAAATCCCTCGGGGACAGGGAGCTCACAGAGCAGTCGAACACTCCGATCTGTCTGTCGCCAGGTTTAGGCTACGGTGCTCTCAATTAGAAAATTAACACCGCAGGCTCTGACAGCCTCCCGGAATGCAGCTCAGCTAAACCTTGAGTATCGGCGGCGGACAAAGTAAACTGCCAGGAGAGCTGGGCAGCAGCCAGGTCGGGGATAGGGGGGTGTGGGGGAGGGGGAGGCGGGGAGCTGGAGCAGAGCGAACTGGGAAGTCCAAGGAAGCCTTGAAGCAAGTAATGACACAGGCAATCGATTTGCTAAGAGCAGCAGAAGTCCTTTGTAGAGTGATGTAAATTGGAAGCCACTGGGATTGGGGTCTGTGTGAACAGGGAACAGAAACCCTACTAAGCCCTGCGAGGATCTGTAGTCTCTATTTGAAATAGAGATAGCTTCTTAGGCCCATAACACCAAGTTAGCTCTGTGGTTGGCACAGACACTCCTGGTCCACGCTGAGCCCCAAAGTTGGGAGAAGACAGGCCCAAGAATCCAGGTGCAGAGGAGGAAAGACCCTAACCCTGATTTCATTGGAAGACAGGCAAGGGCTGGGTGAAGGGACCCAATCAGAAGCCCGTAGTCCCCACCCCTCCCACCCCCTGGGAGGTTTATGCATGTGGAGTTTGCTGGGCAGGGCAATGGAGGTGTGTGTGTGTCCCATTCTAAACTGGGTTCAGAGAGTCAGTACGAGTGACTAGGCTCTTGTCTGCTGGTGACAATTACCTCCATGGTATGTGAGGTCACAGCCAGCAGTGCTGTGTTTGAATCCCCCTGCTGCTGCTAACTGGGCATTCTGGACAAGTTTTGGTTTTCTTGTCCTCAGTTTCTGCAATTCAGGACACAGCCATCCAGGGCTGACAGTGGTGTTAAGGTGTGTGTTCAAACTGTCGCTCCGTCTGTACAAGTGGCAACCTTGAACTGAAAGTGTGTCCCCATGCCTGCAAACTCTAAAGTTACCCAAGGGAACCTGATAGCACCCCGACCACAGCTGATCCTCTCCAAGCAGAATATCCATCTCCACGTGAAAGCTGGTTGCAGGGGATCTTAAAAACAGCGGAAAATAATGTCCTTGGTGATGGAACTGGGGTCACACGGATGGATCCTGGCTTTAAGCAACACTTACTCTCAGAGCGTGTAGGTTGGTAACAGGAGGCCAGAATACTCGCTGTTCCCTTCCTCCTATCTCCACCTTGCCTCACCACACCACCTCTCACACAGTTTCTCCAGCCACTGCCCTCTGGCATGTGACAGAACCATACCCAGAAGTAGCTTGCAGCTCCGAAGAAGGGCCTCTAAGGTGAGGACACGGACTCTTTGTTGAGAAATTCAGGGAGAAGACAGCTTGGCAGTAGATACAGAGAGAGGGCCGAAGAAGAGAGGCTTTGGTTTGGACCTAGGAACTTTAGTTTTGTACCATGAAGTAGCAGAGTGCTAAAGCCACTAGAACAGAAAGGGGCTGTCAGGGAGACCGAGCCTAAGGGCTCTCCCGTAGGGGTAACCGGAGTGATCAGATGACTGAGCAGGACATACCGATTATCCTTGTCCCCGAGGACTTGGCAGTGCATAAAATCTGGAAATTGTGACGATCCTGGGGTGTTTGCTGTGAATCCCAGCCCGGTAAGATCCAGAGCTCAAGCACACAGTAAGCTGATTTCTGGAGAATAAAGGAGAGTTGTGGCAATCTTGCACATCTGAGCATGTCCATGTGAGAGATTCACACTCTCTTTTGCTTTACAGGTCAAGAAAGGAAAGGAAAGGTGGCTTTGTCACTATGGAGATGGGTCATACCTCTGAGAAAGCTGTGCTGGCAGCAGCTCAGGACCAGTGGTGGCTTTAGGTGCCACCTCTATTACACGTGTGCGGAGATACCATCAAACCCTTCTGGGTGTTCCTTTCTCTAAATCAGGGTGGGTATGAAGGGGACATGAGAGGGGACACAGCTCAGGCGCCTGGGCCTCCTGCAGTATCTCTCACATGTATTTATTGGCCTCTGAGTTACTCATTGACTATGAGAGTGTCTAAACCACATTGAAATGAGTCCAGCTAGAGAACTGGTCTGGTGACACTGGATGACGGTGTCAGGGATGTGAACATGAGCCTACAGCGAGGGGCCAGCTCACTTGTCTGGAGTGTCACAACAAAGGGGTTTTAAGTATATGAATCTCTAGCCAGGCACGCTGAGTGTGAATCCTGGCTCACCATTCACCACTCTCAGGCCTTAGGACAGTGACAGTCCTAAGCGACTCTGAGTGCCTGCTTACGCGTTCCCCAGGATTACCAGTGCTAGTAACTGGTGTAAAAGGGAAAGCGCCTCGCCGTTGTAAGGTAAAGTTCAGGGCCAGTGAGAGATGGCTCAGCAGTTAAGAGCGGTTATTGCTGCAGACAACCCAGGTGACCTCCTGACATTCACTTCTGGCAGCTCACAGCGACCCATGACTCCAAGTTCAGGGGATCTGATGGCCTCTTCTGGCCTCTGTGGGCACCTGCCCTTATGTACATGCCTACCTATAATCCCAGCTCTTGGGAGACTGGGATAGCAGCATGAGGACGTTAAGGCCGGCCTGGGATACATAGAATTGCAGGATAGTCTGGAATACACCGAGTCTCTAAAAGAATTAGATTTTCTGAGCAGAAGAGAGAAAGCACAAAGAGAAAAATGAGGCACAGTCAAAACAATGAGAGAAGCCAGTGTTGTGGGTGGAGAGATACTGCATGGAGATACACACACACACACACACACACACACACACACAGAGGATATGTAACAGGAGCTGTACAGGGAGGAGGGCATGTGGTCAGCAGGAGTGCCTGCTTGCCCCGAGCTCCAGGCTAGCCTTCTGCCTGGCTGATCCTTGACTGTGCTTTCTAAGTTGAGCTTCTGAACACTCAGCTTTTTCGAGTGTACTCTGCCTTTTCCAGCCCCCCACACCCTACCTCTTGGAGTTATCAGACACCGCTATATGGTTTTGCCTTGACTTCGTTCTAATTGTCTCACAGGTGTGGGGTTTTATCTTCCCAGCTACACCTGGACAGTTCAGAACCGTGGGAGCCATGCTCCAACCTTGTCTTTGTCCCACAGAGCTGAGGACATCATAGGCTGTGGCTCACAGCTCAGAAAACTATGGTACCAGGGCGGGGAGGCCCCAACGCCTGGAAGGTCTGTCACCACATTCTTTTCCACAAACTGAAGAAGAAGCAAACACGTCAGGGGACAGGAATTTGGCAGGGCAGGAACTCTTGCTCCATAGGACTAAAAGCAAGGGAGGGCAGACACAATAACTGCTTCCAATCCTCAGCAGAGCTACAAAGCTGAAGAAGCCGCCACCAGGAGTTATCCAAGAACCCTTTGTGTTAGAGACATCGCCCCAGGAGAGGGCTTTCCTCCTCAGACAAAGCTAAGACCCGACGAGATTAGCTTTGCAGTCACACAGTGGAATCAGAAAGGTTTGAGCAGCAAAGGATAGAAGAGAGTGAACCTGGGCCATCAATTAGGATGGAAGTGTCTTCCAGGATGTCCATCAAGCCCATATGAATGAACTAAGTCATCCTGATTACTATAATAGGGACTCTTCTTGTACCGCCCCATCATTAACGTTGGCCTGGACCCCTCGTCGGGGGCACCCCAAGAATCCTACCACAATGTGAAAGGCTAAGCATTTAGCATAGCAGAACCCAGGGTTCCCTCCTGACTGCATAGCATGCTGGATGTTCCTCACGATTGGTTTCTGCCCCCAAAGAATAAGGTGAACAGAGTCAAGATCTACACACCTTGAACAAACTATTCAGAGTTGTGTCCTCTGAGGAAAGGCAGAGGAAAGAGACCAAGCCACATGTGTGTGACAGTGGCAGGTCAGCATCCACACCCCCTTCCAGGTACGGGACAGGAGGAATGCATTGTTCATGTGCTTGAGGGGGTTAACCCTCAATAACACTTCATAAAAGGCCCTGCGGTTAAGCTGCAGGCCCATGCCGCACAGCGCTAGACTGCCGTGTTCCAGACACTAGCTAATTACAAGGCTAGCCCACCAATGGGAGAAAGCAATCCCCATGCATTCCCATTCCTCAAGGTCTCAGCAGCCTTCCTGGGGAGACTTTCTCTCTCCCAAGACAACCAACCACCCCACTTCAGGAAACAACCACTATTCCAGCCGTGGTGGTTTACGGAGCAGAGCCATGACTGTAATGGCTGTAATTGCCAAAGGCTGATGGAGTTCTTTCTTCACAGCCTCGGGGCCAGCTGCCCTACTTCTCCCTGCCCCGGAGGGTGTCCAAGGACTTCACTGACTGCAGTGTCTTTTTAAGGTGTCCATAGCTCAATTGATGGTGACTGTCGACTTCCTCTTTCCAAGGAAGACAGCAAGAGAACGGACTCCGCGCGCGTTAAATACCTGTCTCTTCCAGAGGGTGGGGCCAAAGGTGAAAGCCAGAAGAGAGAACTAGGGAACCTTGTCCCAAAGCCAGCATGCAAGTGACTTGTCAATCCTAGAATTGTCCCGCTGGGCACTCTGCTTACTCTCAGCTCGCTGGGCCGAGGGACCCCAGTTTCCGTGGCACTGAGTGGCAGAGAGCACAGGCAGGAAAGAGAGTTGAAAGGGTTCAGGACGAAGCCAGGAGGAAGAGAGAGGGGCGGGGGCACTAACGTGTCCAGCAACGTCCCGGGCCCCTTCCGGTCTCAGGGAACCCCCTGCTGGACCCCTTGCAACTACAAGGCTCTCACCTCCCAAGCGGGATTCCCACAACACAGGCTCCAGGACTGACCTCACTCGGCTCCAGGCACCAAAGCTGCCGCTGGGCTCGGGAAAGCAGGAGAGCGGGGAGGAGAGGGAAACACCGCCCGCTGCTGGAGCCCCGCCCACAACTCTTGATCAGGCTTTCTCTGTGGACCATGCTTGTCTTTTCTGAGTTCTGGGCAAAGTACCTCAGCCTAGGTACCTCTCTGCTTTCTTGCCAGGGAGGAGACCTCTATCTCTGCTGCAATGACCTTGTAACTGAGGTAGGAAAGAAAGTAGAGCTGGGGCAGACGGTAGGTATTGGCTATCATGGAGCCCAGCACAGGAGGCAGAGGGCCTGTTGTGATTTTTGTAGCTACCCCTAACTGTCCATCGAGATAACATAGGCCTGCACTGACCCAGGGAAGGCGGCCTAGATCCTATCCTGATGCACTGTACACACGGCCAGCGCAGCAAGTCCTGATCGGGGCAGTTACTTCTGTTCTTGCCTGTGCTCTTTGATCTGTGCCAAATCTTGAAGATATGATGCTGAGGGGTGAAGCTGGCTGTCATTTTGCCCTCTACTACTTGGCTACGCCTTCTATTTTAACTATTGAAGGTGTGTGTGTGTGTGTGTGTGTGTGTGTGTGTGTGTGTGTGTGTACACGCCCACACATGCACATCATTCATCAGGAGCTGTCTATCTTGTTTATTGAGTTATTGAGACAGGATCTCCCACTGGCCTGGAACTCACCAAAAATGCTAAGCTGGTTAACAAGCCCCAGGGATACTGGATGCTCTACCTCCCCAGCACTGGGGTTACAGGCAGGTACCATCACCATGCCTGTGGACTTTACTTGTGTGTTAGGGATTGAACTCTGGTCCTCATGCTTCCACAAGCACTATACCCCCTGCCCCATACTAAATATCTGAAGGTCAGATTTGGATCAGCAAAGGCTACTGCCTGTGACTGAAGGCCAGGGAAGGAAGTTGTGATTTCCCTCAGAGAACGCAAGAGCTTTCCGGCCTGTGAGCCCTTCTGGCTTCACTTCCCTTTTCCTTCCCACCCTCCACCTGCTCCTAGGAGGAGGGGGCGGGGTGTTGTGGGGTTGAGAGTTGATCTGCTTTCTGGAAAGGGACATGCTGAAGGAAAGAAAAGTCAGGAGCCTGCTGCTGCAGGAGTGTTAAAAGGAAGGGATTTGTATAGGAAGGTGGCGAAGTCAGTCGCTTTCTGGGGGTGAAACCCAGTTCAAGGACAGAAGTGTCACAGTCTGCAGTAAGACTGGGGTCGCATGGAGGTTGGGCAAAAGCTGACAGCTGCCTCTTGCAGCTGGGGTGTAATCCCAGGTTGATTCACACTCTCCAGCGTGGCCTGACAGCTAGGTGATATGATCAAGCAGGGCAGGAGAGATAGGTTAAAACAAAGCCCAGCACTTAATTACCAAGGAAGATCTCATTATACAGTCTTCTCAGCTCCCTCCTCGGCTGGCAGCTTGAAGCCCATGTGACAAGTTGCCTCAAGTGGCTCTCGAAAGCTGAGTGCAGAGGGATGGAACTGCAACCCTGCCTACCTGCTCTGCAGCTGGGAGGAGGAGGCTTGTAAGCCCAGGAGGTAGGGCCTTCCTATAATGTGGGTGGGACTGAGAACAATGCCAGGGAGGGCTGGGTGCCATTTACTGCCTTCCTAAAACCAGAGGGGATTTATCCCAGGAGTGCTAGGAATATGGAAAGGGACCGCCTAAGGCCCCACCCTAATTGACACCTGATGTGGGATAATTATTCTGGTTATTGGGCTCCAGGACTCATTGTCAGAATGAAATGCAGTAGCTGGAGTGTTCTTTCTTCATGGTTTTGCCTTGGCCAATAGCTCCCCATCCTTTCTCACATCACATCTTCAAAAGGAACGCACCTAACACTTCTAGATAGTCTCCAATTTATGGTGGTTCTCTTTGTGAATCTATATCTCTCTATGTGTGTGTGTGTATATATATGTGTGTGTGTGTATATGTGTGTGTGTATATGTATGCATATATATATGTATATATATACACACATATACATATATATATGCATGCACACACACACATACACACACACATATATATGTCTGTGTGTCATGGTGCAAAAGTAACTTGCATTCAGTAAAAACTGAACGTTGACCTTTGAATTTGGGTCTTCTCCTGGATTCACATTTAGTTCTTTACTACTCCTGGTTTGTGTGGTGTGTATGTGTGTGTATGTGTGTGTGTGTGCCTGTGGTGGCCACAAAAAAGACGTCAAATCCCCTGAAGCTGCAGTTCCAGGAGGTTATGAATAGCTAGATGTGGGTGCTGGTAACTGCACTTGGGTTCTCTGGAAGAGCAGCCAGTGCTCTTAACCACTGAGCTTTCTCTCCAGCCCCTTGTTCTTGATGCTACACAGCCAGCGTGCCACACTCCTGCTAAGCCATGTGACCACAAGAGCAAACAACCAAGCCCTGTAGTTTACGGTTTCTGAGGCTACGACGATTGGGAGGTTGGCTGTACTAAACAAATACATTCTCCTTCTATGACATTTTCAATTTATGATGAGTTGATTAAGTCATAACACCCACGATGAGACAAGGAGCTCTACATCTAAGTTAGATCCCTCATCTTGTTATCTGGCAACCCATCCTCTTCCTTTCACCACTATAATTTTGTATAGATAACATCTTATGTTAAAGTGAGTCTCCCCTTCAAACTGTCAGACCTGATAGGCTGTATGCGCACGCACACACTCAGCGAGAGGAGAGGAACGTGCTTCTTTCTCACTTCAAATCTAATAACTGATAAGTGCTTCTCAATAAATATTGTTAGTGAATGAATGCATGCGCAGGATTAGCTGTCTTCATTTCAAAATTAAGACTCAGCCTGTGGCAGTAGACATTAGCGACAATAATATAAATAGTAACTATTGTTACTATGTCTATTTAAAAAGTAATAACCCAGACAAGATTCAGGAAAGTACAAACCCCAAGATTCACTAGTGCGGAGGGATGGAACTGCATCCCTGCCTACCTGCTCTGCAGGGGAGAGGAGGAGGCTTGTAAGCCCAGGAGGAAGGGACCTTCCGACAACGTGGGTGGGGGATAGTCTAAAATTGACTACCTTTCCAACAACCAAATATTCAGTTTCCCTACAGACCTTGCGTTTCTTCCAGGAATACCAATCTGAGTTAGGTCTGCCTGTCAGCATGTGTGTACACACGTGTGCGCATACACATGCGTATGTGCATACAGTCTGATTTCTATACTGCTGACCCTGCAAAGTTCCAGCAGAGATGGAACGTTCTGCCCCATTCAGTGAATGCCCAACAGTTGGAGTGAGCTCTCCCTGAAGATGGATGAGTCACACTTCCTGGCAAGGCTTCAGTCTGCCGTAACGGCTTACAAGGCTCTGTGTTCTTCAGGCTTCCCTGTCCACGTAGAGGCGTAGGCAAAGAGGAGGCCCACAGTGGTAGGGGTGCACATAATTTTGCTTCTAGCAATGTTTCATTGTGTTGCTTGGCAACGCCAGTAAGTTTTCCTCTTTTGTTTATGTCATGAAGACATTAAAATTTTTTTCTTTACCTTGGTCTTCTGTGAACCTGCTGTATCGGTGTCAGAGAACATGCCTCTGACTAGTGTGAGAGGGCCCGCCGAGACCCACACATCCCACATTTTCTACCAACTTCATGCTCTCTGTAAGCGGTGTCAAGAGGTTCAAAGGAGGCTGCCTGCAGGCAAAGCAAAATCTGGAAACCCTTACAAATTACAAATTGGAGTGAGGCTATGTTCTGGTGCAGTGTTGGATGTAGCCTCCCCCTCAGATGAGTTGTTATCATACTTTGGAGCTTTCATTTGTGGGGGTCCCAGGGCAAAATATCTCCCCAACACCACCAATAACTTTCTGGTTGGCATCATGTGGCTACTGTGGGGTCCTGCAGGATGGATGGTGTAGAAATGGGCTATGTGACCCACACTGTACCCAGACTTGATTCTTTTTAATAATCAAGCTCCATACTAGCCTTAAGTGGTAGTACAATTTTGGTTTCAAAAGCAAGCAAGCAAGCAAGCAAGCAAGCAAGCAAGCAACCAACCAACCAACCAACCAACCAACCAACCAACCAATTACTGTGATAATAAGCTTTGGTTTTTAATCCACATGACCTAAAAAGAGTTTGACCTTATTGATGACCATTTCTTTCAAACTATCTTCTCTCAATATCTGTGACTCAAAAGTCACCCTGGACCCTTTCTTCCAGGCTTCCCATGACAAGGAGGTTTTTCCAGCTCTTCAGTTTCCAACTAACTTCCATAACAGGTGGTCCTGATAAACTCTCAGTTCTGTGGCCGTGTTGAAGCCTTGTGGGCTGGCAGCATTGCCTCCCTTAGCAAAACCAGTCAACAAAAGAAGTTTTGTTGTTCTGGGCAGTGGTGGTACATACCTTTAATCCCAACACTTGGGAGGTAGAGGCAGGCAGATTTGTGAGTTCGAGTCCAGCCTGGTCTACAGAGTGAGTTCAAGGACAGTCAAGGATACACAGAGAAACCCTGTCTTGAAAAACCAAAGAAGAAGGAGAAGGAGAAGGAGGAGGAGGAGGAGGAGGAGGAGGAGGAGGAGGAGGAGGAGGAGGAGGAGGAGAAGGAGAAGGAGAAGGAGAAGGAGAAGGAGAAGGAGAAGGAGAAGGAGAAGGAGAAGGAGAAGGAGAAGGAGAAGGAGAAGGAGAAGGAGAAGAAGAAGAAGAAGAAGAAGAAGAAGAAGAAGAAGAAGAAGAAGAAGTTGTTTTGTTGTTGTTTTGTTTGTTTTAACCTAGATATTACTGTAATCAAAGCTACCACAGGAGCAGATATTTATCCAGAATTCCTCTAGAAGATTTATAAGTTCCTTATCTCTAGCCTGATAAGCATTGCCCTAGTCAGGGTGTTCATCTGCCCATTCCCCCATTTAACTCCTGCATGCAGAATCCCCCATTTGATGGCTACCTCAGCTTGAGAGCCACCTATGCCCCACACCTGGGCTCAAAGCCCAGACTCCCTATTTCTTGGTGCTGTAATCTTGGATGAGTCTTTCAGTCTCTCTAAACCGTAGTTTCAGATCCTTAAGCCAGAAAGAATAATACTTAACCATATTTCTTCAGAATTAAGTAATGCAATGTCCAGGGAACAATGCTGATTAGATGATAGGTGATTAGGATCCTTTAGAAGAGCATAATTGATGGAATGAATATATATTATGGAAGGAGATTAGCTAGACGGACTTACATGATAGGGAACAGGTAGCCCAATAAATGGCTGTTTGTACATGGCAGAGACAGAGAACCCACAAGACTGAATTGATTGCTCAGCAGTTCCAATCCAGGACCAAAGGCCTGGAGCTCCCTGAAGAGTAATCGGTACTGACCTCCAAAGAAGCTGTCAACAGAGGATGGAGGCGGCTGCCACAAACACACGTGTTCAGGAAGAAGAGAACACAGGTAGGCACTCTCCCTTTAGACCTCCAAGGCTGTCTGCTATGCTCACTCTGAGGGCTGGTCTCCTCTCTCAGCTAATCCTCTCTTGGAACAGTCTCATAGACAGGCACACAGGTATATCTCCTTAATGATTCTACATCCTGTTAGGGAGACAATCAATATTAACTGTCACAGAAAGGCAGATGATAGATAAGTGATAGATGATAGAGATAGATAGATAGATAGATAGATAGATAGATAGATAGATAGATAGATAGATAGATAGATAGATGAGACAGTAGGTAGATAATTGATTAATTGATCGAGACTGATAGGTAGATAATAATAGATAGATGATAGATTAAGTAGATAGATGATACATTGATATATAGAAGATGAATATAGATAGACAGGTAGATAGAAAGATAATTACCTTGATACATAGATAGAGATTGATGGTAGAGAGATGATAGATTGATTAATTGATTAATGACTGATAGGTAGATGATAAATAGGTAGATGATAGATAATTAGGTAGATAGTTGAGAGGAAATGTTGTAGGGAAATTGGCTCACACAGTTATGGATGCAGAGAAGTCCCACCACACCACATCCAAAATGGAGAAATGGGAGGCTGGCATCATGGCTCAGTCAAGATTAACCCCCAAGATAGATCCAGAGGAGTCAAAGGTGCCGCTCTCAGCCTGAGGCCAAAATTCTTCCACCTAAGAGGCCGGTGTCACAAGTCCCAGTATTCAAAGGGTCAAGAACAGAAAGAACATAGAGTTCTGGTGTTCAACATTGTGAGAGGTTGCTCTATGAGAACATGAGAACATCGATGTTCTAGCTCTCAGATAGAGAGGAAGGGAAGAACTTTTGATTGTGAGCCCAGCCTTTAGTGGCTGAGTCATCGCCCCAGTCTGAGGAAGGAAAGAATTAAGGAAGAGAGGAAGAGAAGGTGAGAGAGAGAGAGAGAGAGAGAGAGAGAGAGAGAGAAGGAGGAAGAAGAAGGAGGAGGAGGAGGAGGAGGAGGAGGAGGAGGAGGAGGAGGAGAAGAAGAAGAAGAAGAAGAAGAAGAAGAAGAAGAAGAAGAAGAAGAAGAAGAAGAAGAAGAATGCAGAATGAGTTTGCCCTTTTGCTTTTGTTGTTCTGAGCTGTATAAATTTCTCAGCAATATGACAAAATACTTGATAAGAACCTTATGGATGAGAGGTTTATTCTGGCTCATACTGTCAGAAGGTAACAGTCCAGTCCATCATGGCGAATGATTCATGGCATCTAGAGTGTCCTTGTGCTGGTTACAGTGTGTGCTATAGCTCCTCCCACTGCCATGAACCTGTAAGCAGGAATAGCAGGCCTAAAGATGAGAGGGCAGGACAGTAACTTCAAAGCCCTACTCTACCAGCTAAGCATACATCCACAGCCACCCAAGACAGCACCACCGGCTTGACTCAGGTGTTCAAGCACATGAACTTAATGGAGATTTCAAACTTAAAACACATCACGGGCCCTTGGCCATTTAAAAGATGCCAACATCATGTAAAGCATGTAGGCTGGTGGTTTCAATACCACATTCTTCCAAAAGCACCCTCACAGAGATGCCCAGAAATTATACTCTACCAGCTGTTTGGAAATCCCTTAATCTAGTCAAGTTGGCTCCTCAACTTAACGATCCCAATAAATAAATCATCTTGTGGAAATATAGCAGTGGAAGGCATTCAGAGCCTTGTTACTGCCATTGCCAGGGCCCAGCTGGGGTGTACAGCATCAGTTAGGGGTGGAAGAAGCCTATTTATGGAAATGAGAGATGCAGGCCCAAACAAATACAATAAAATGCGAAGGTGGTAACCAGGGAATTGGCAAGGGGAACCTGGGATCCTGAAAATCCTTCTTGTGAAGAGTTGGAAGCTTCATCCTGCAGGTAGTGGTTGTGCTAATGTGTGAGCATTCATGTGTGTATGTGCTAATGTGTGAGCATTCATGTGTGTATGTGCATGCATGTGCAGCATGTGCATGTATGTGTTTGCATGTCTTTTTGTGTGGAGATCAGAGGTATACTGGCTATATTCCTTAGCTCTCCACTATATTTTTTGAGACAGAGTCTCTCACGGAACCAGGAACTCGCTGAATCAGCTAGGCTGTCTGGCTGGCAAGCCCAGGGACCCTCCTTAGCACTGAGATTGCAGGCCTGCACTGCCATACCTAACTCTTTATGTGGGGACTGGGAATTGAGCTTGGGACCTCATACTTGTGTGGCAAACACAGAGCCGTATCCGCAGCCCACGCACTGATAAAGACCAGCTGAGCTCCTTCTTCCCAACTCTGTCACAGTTAAGCTCTGGTGACCTGAACTCCTGGTATGTGGAGACATACCAGGTCCGTTGTCTCTCACCATCACATCGATAGCACTGATCCCCTAAATGGTCTCTGTGGTATTGCTTTCTTTCCTCTCCAGCTTGATCTCTGTGAGATAATGCCACTGCTAAAAACCCTCTAGTGGCTTCCGTCTGCACTTGGAATACTGTTCGACACTTGCTTAGACTTCAAGGTCCCGTGTCCCCTGACACTGCTCCCTGCAAGCTCAGCTCCTGCTGCTCTCTGTACCATTTATCTGTGGACACACCAGAGCCCTCCATGTCCCTCCTCCAGCCTCTGTCTCTGTAGTGTCTATAGCCTGAAGTCCCTAAATAGATCCTTTCTCCTCCTCAGCTCCAAGCCTCAGCTAGAACATCAGTTCTTCTTAGAGACACACCCTGTCCACTTAACCTAAAGCAGAAGCCCACCTTCAGCCTCTACCCACCATGTTTCTTAGCATCGTATTTATTCTCTTCCTGCCTTTTAACACTGTCCAAAAAATTTTGGGATTGCTAGGGATATCCTACATGGAATTATCATGTTGTGTCTACTCAACTGTGGACTACTATAGGGAGAGACAGTGTAACACAGTGAGTAGAACATTTGCTCAGCATGCAGAGTCCTGAGTTCAATCCCTAGCAATGGACAAAGTGGAAGTGGTGGTACATGCCTGTAATCCCAGCCCTAGGGAGGTCAAGGCGGGAAAATCTGAGATCCGGGTCATCTTTGGCCACAGTGTGAGTAGGGAGTGTGCTACCAGCTTGGGACTCATGGGAACTCAACTCAAGAATCTAAAAATAAGTACAGTAAAGAAAAGAAAACAGGAAAAAAAATCACCAAGGTCTTTCTCCATCCTTACATTCTGTTCGTTCTGACATGCCCAGACACATACTCTACTTGACATTTCTTTATAATCCACAAAACAAACTCAGTTTTCCAACACACCGAGGACACATGAATACTTTATGAAAGCTGTTTTGGAAGGTAGGAAAGAAATCCACATCAGAACTTTACTCAAATTCTTCTCGCTCCCTCAGGCCCCTTCATCCTTCTTGACAGAGAGATGTACCAGGCAATGCCCCCACGGCTGTGAAGACAGGTTCCAATGCTAGGATTGCCAGTTCCTCTCCTTGCTCACTGCAGGGTCTTAGGTGGGCAGGTGTGGCATAGCCTCTCTGTCTCACTCTCCTTGTCTGTGGAGCTGGGATGATAGTACTAACCCAAGGGAGTTGGTAGTACTCAAATGTTTTAAATCTTATTATTGTTTTGTCTTCCCCAATCCTTTCCAGACGTTGGGGCAATTACAACGCCATTTCATTTTGCATCTGTCACTCAAGAAACGAAAACCACTTGGTTGGGAAATTAACCACTGACATCGCAACCCACAGTAAGACTCACCGAGGTTAATGTATTTAATAAGTGATGATTTCTCTAGACAGGATTCCGTTGCTTAGAAATAAGATTAATTTTTGTCTCTAGTTCTTATTCACACTCTTTCAAGTTCTCTTTATAACTGAGACACACACACACACACACACACACACACATGTGCATCTACACACACACACACACACACACACACACACACACACACAAGAGTGTGTATAATGTATACCATCATGAGCACATCATACAAGTTGGTTGTTTAAAAACACATGAGGTGGTCTAGCAAGGTTGGCTAGGGGGTAAAGGTGCTTGCACTAAGACTGAGTGCTTGAATTCAATTCCCTGGTCTTACATTGTGGAAGGAGAGAATCAGCTACTGCAAGCTGTCTTCTGGACTTCCTATGTGTATCAGGGCATGGATGTGTGTATGTGTGTGCACACATGTGCACTTGTGCAGACACACTAAAAATGGGTTTAAAATGTATTATATTTGTGTGCTTGTGTGTGCGTTTGTACGTGTATATACATGTACCCACAGAGGCCAGAAGAGGTAGGTGTTGGACTTCCTGGCGCTGTCGTTAGCAGGCATTTGTGAGCCTGCCCTACATGGGTGGTAAGAGCTGAACTCAGGTCATCTGCAAGAGCACTTTATGCTCTTTCTCACTAAGCTTCTTCTCGAGCCTGTAAAAAAGTGTTCCAAAAGAAATAAAGGTCATCACATCTTCGATGGAAGATGGTGTGAATAGAAACCAGTGGCTTGTTTGCTTCTTCATATTTTAGGAGCAAGAACTAAAAACCAAAGGGTTGGGTGAGTGACTCAGTATGACTCAGTTCTTGCTTCACATGCATGAGAGGCTGGGTTCAGACTTCCTCACTTAGGTCAGTGAGCTGTCCAGGTAAACGTGTTGCTTGTGTTGTTTTTGCCTCTTCTGTCCCTCCCCTGCTCTACTGACCTTATTCCTGATACTAGTTTCAGACTCTCTAA
Organism: Mus musculus; assembly: GCF_000001635.26. Lineage (NCBI taxonomy): Eukaryota > Metazoa > Chordata > Mammalia > Rodentia > Muridae > Mus > Mus musculus. The sequence continues at coordinate 182,944,714 of NC_000067.6, read as the reverse complement.
GCCCTCTGGATGTGTCTTACCGTTTCTTCCTGGAGCACTACCTTGTTCTTCCTGGCTGCATTTACTACAGAGTCGGGTGTGAAAGTGAGATTCAATTCTACTTAAACTTGTTGGGAACTCTTAGTAGGTAGACTTGAAGATCAGGGAGGATGGATGCCCCCTGCCTTTATTTATAATCAGCCTCAGCCTCCACCCCTTGGCTCCTGGTAACATACTGGTTTTGCAAGTGGAAAACAGTGAAGGGTAAATGAAGATAGAAAGTCATGGTCGCCCCTCCTTAATACTTAGAACCCCACCCCCAGACAATAAAGCACAGGTAACTAAAGGCTGCTGGGAGGAGAGTTAGCCTCGTTATGGGTTGTCTAATGTATCATGGTCAGCCCTGAAACCATGTGCATAAAATAACAACAAAATGGACCCAGCAGGTTGTGTGTGTGTGTGTGTAAGTATAGAAACTTTTATAGATTTATTACTTTTTCTTTAATTCTTTGTAATCAACCCTCCTACGTGACTTTTGTTTGGTCAAAAGAATGTGATCTGAGTCATCCCTCTCCCTGGCCCCGGGTAGAGACAGGACTTTCTGAACTGCCAGGAATATTTTAAGATCACTGCCCAGAAGGATCTGGAAAGAAGGAAGACATTATTGTCTCCACCCAAATGGGCCTGGTGCTGATTAGCTCTGACTATCAACCCGATGCAGCCTAGAGTCACCTCAGAAGGAGTCTCAGCTGGGTGGCTGTTCAGATCAGCTTGGCCTCTGGGCTTATATGTGTGGGGACTGTCTTGATTATTAATTGACATAAGAGGGCTAATCCCGCCACTGTGGGCAGCACCATTCCCTAGGCAGCTGTTCCTGGACTGTATAAGAAAGCTAGGTAAACATGTGCCTGCATGAACCAGCAAGCAGCGATCCTCTATGGCTTCTGCTTCATGTTCCTGCCTTGACTTCCTTCAGTAGGACCTTAACCTGTGAGCTGAGATAAACTCCTGTTGCTTTGGTCAGAATGCTTTACTTGAGCCACAGAAAGGAAATGAGAGCAGCCTGTCAGTCACCTAGACAGGCAAGTGTTTCTTGGGAAAGCTGTCTGTTCCATAGACTTTGAAAAACCTTATAAAGGCTACCTTACCATGTGGGGTAGCATGGCAGTCGTTTTGACGATTGTGCATTCTAATCCCGTAAGTGAACTTCTCTTTTCAGTGGACCCAGTGGTCACTGTCCACCCTTACCTTGTCAGTGTGGTTTTGTGTGTGTGTGTGTGTGTGTGTATACGCGTGTGCGCGAGTGCGTGCTCAGTGGTTCCTTTGGCCACTGACCACTCTATGAGTGTAACTATTCTGTAATAATCTCTTTCTGTTTTCAATACTATGTTCTATATCTGGTCTGAATTCATTTGAAAGAGATCACAGGACTGTGGGAGGCCCTGGCGACAGTAAGAACACTTCCTGCTGATAATGTCTGTGTTGTCTCGTGTTCTACTACAAATGACACTACGTTTGATTGTGTAGCTAAGGTAGTTATATTTGGGATCTGTCTTCATGCTTGGTTTCCCCTCTTGAGATTAGAGGTGATTTTGGAGGTGGCGCGTTTGGCTCTGTGCTTTTCTCTTTGGGGGATAACCCAGACCTAGAACTTCCTATAGAGCAAAAGATGACCTTGGGGTTTTGATTCTCCAGTCTTCACTGCGTGGTGGGATTACAGGAGGGCAGCGCACCGCATTTAGTCTTCATGGTGCTCGAGACCGAACCCACAGCTTTGTACATGTTAGGCATGTGCTTGACCAATTGAACCACAACACAACCCACTAATGTGAATTTTGTCTTGTGTGTGACTCTTTTGCCTGTGTGGATGTATGTACGATATGTATGCACAGTGGCCCACATATGTCAGAAGAGAATGTAAAGTTCCCTGGATGTGGAGTTACAGATGGTGTCGAGTTACCGTGTGGCTGCTGGGAACTGAACACAGGGGCTCTACTAGAGCAGCAGGTGGTCTTAGCCACGAAGCCATCTCTCCAACCTGCTATTGACCATCTATTTACAGAGACTGCTGTCAAACCCTTCTCTTTGAGACTTCATGCTGTATTCTTTATAGGATAACAACAGCACGAAAGTCTTTAAAATAGTTTTATTAGTTCTTTGAGAAAATTGTACAACCCATTTTGGTCATTTTAATGCTCTCTTCCAACTCTTCTCAGACCAGGTTCCCTCCTCACCCAACTTTGTGTCCCCCCCTTGTTAAACCCATCAAGGCCAGTGTTTGCTGCCTAAACGTTCTTGGAAGTGTGCATTGCCTGTGCCCTGGACAACTCTCCGCCCAACCTTACCTGCCCTCGGGGGTTGGGGACAAGTTGGTGCAGAGTCAACCACACAGACTCTGGGAGCAGGTGAGAAACGCTGCAGCTAGCTCATCTGAACACTGCTGCAAGCTCCTTTCATACCCTCTACCCGCCCCCCTCTGGTCCCAAGAGAGCATCTTTTAAACAGCAGTTCCTGATTGGCTGGCATTATTTGTACCAGCAATCCTTGCTCTTTCAGGCAGTCCTCAATTAGGTCCTCATGGCTCTTATCCATGCTGTCACAAGCACTGTGAGTTCCTGTGCACAGCTTCCATGCTGTGTTTGGATGGCAGTCTCCCTGTAGTCATTTACTGCCTCTGGCTCTCACAGTCTTTCTGCCCCGCTCCTTCTCAATAATTCATGAGCCTTGGAGGGAGGGGTACAACATGCATGTTCCATCAGTTGTGGATCTCTGTGTTAATCACTGCCTACTGCAAACAGAAGCTTCTGTGATGAGGGTTAAGAGATGCTCTGGCCTGTGGGTGTTAAGAATACATCGCTAGAAGTGGGTTCAGAACTGTGTCTGTTTCCTGAATGGTAATTGTAGGTTCTCCCCCAGGGCCTATGACCCTACAATGGTCCTGGGCATGGGCTTTATCTTGTGGAGTGGGTCAAACCTGAGTCTTAAGCTGCTATTGCAATCGTGTTTTGTCTTCTTGTTTTCTTCATACAACTCTCTTCTGCTCTGTGTAGGCATATCCTGTTTTGTACCCTTTAGAGAATATGAGGTTCTCTTTTCAGTTTTCCCCTGAGTTTCTGAGAGAGCAAGAGAGCGAGAGAGAGCGAGAGAGAGCAAGAGAGAGAGAAAGAGAGAGAGAACGAGAGAGAGAACAAGAGAGAGGGGGGCTCTCCCCTTTCCATACTGGATGGCACTTGTTCCCAGGGCCTGAGTTGTGTGCTATTCTCTGTATAGCTGTGACTACAGAGGAGACTGCTGTACACTGTGACAACTCTCCATTACTTTCAGCACCTGTCAGATTCTCTCCCAGACCCACCCACCTCTGGACATCAAGTTAGGACCGTCTCCCCACATCAGCACTGTCCTTTCCTCTGTTGCACTAGGCTGGACTGCTCTCTTCTCCAGCCGCCCCACTCTGGTCCTCTTTGATGCCCTCTGCAGAGCTGAGTGGTGCCAGAGTCCTTACCGACAGTGTCTCCTCTCCCTCTCACCTCTCATCATTGCCTCAGTAACTCTAGAAGCATCTCTCAGAGCAATGTGCTGATGAGGGACAAGGGGTGGGGGTGGGGTAGACAGAACATAGTTCTTTACAAGCAGCTGCTTGGCTGTCCAGCTGTTTAGTGGTCCAATCAATACAGATTTGGGGTTCTGGAGTCAGGATCAGGCTGTGGGGAAGGATATCAGGGTGAGGATCCTATCTCTGCCTCCACTGTGATAGACATGACTCATGTCTGCCTCTCATTGGCCCTCTCAGTTGATATTCCTATCTTCATCAGCATCATGGTGGGAAGTTAGGAATTTTGATGAGTGAAAGCCACACTGACTCCTCTGAGATATTTACCTCTCTGGGCCACATCTTGGTAAAATTAGGTTCTCTGAGAGACTGTAAGCGGTGACCACGGTGGTCAGTTAGGAAGGAGCAGACGAGAAGAGGCCAGAGTGTTGTCTCTTTGAGAGATAATGACATCAAGGACCTATTAAGTGAGACAGGTGACCATTTGAGCTGTGATGTAGACTAGAAAGAATATTCTGGCAGACAGGGCTAGAATGAGAAGCCTCTGAGCATTTATGGTTGGTACAGAGGACAGAGATGGGAGGAGGCTGTCTTAGAGGACAGAGATGGGTAGGAGGCTGTCTTAGAAGCATGCTTAGCCTGATGCCTGGTGAACATGGAACCCAAAGATTGTATGTTAGCATTTCACAGATGCAAGTCACCTCAGCTGCTGCTGCTGCTTATCCTGGTGGTGGAAAGAGAGGCGTTTACACAGTGGGTATCAGGTCATCTGAGGGTGTCACATGACTCTAGGACACAAGATCTGTAGATTTCCCAAAAAGCATGGAGATGTGAGCGGATGTGGTGATTGGGAAGAAATTGCTCCCTAGATAACAGTCAGCACCTTTGTCCATGCACCCTGTTCCAGAAGATGCCTTCTCCCCCGTAGTTGCCCCATCTCATCAGCTCTGTGCTCACAAAGTCCTTCTCCCTACCAGGGTCCCTGGAGCCCCTTGGCAAGGTGGACACAGGGCTCGTTTCAGACACTCTCATCTATAAACATCTTAGAATCTGCTCAGGAAGTCAGTGGGGGGCTCGGGGTGGGAAGGTCTCCGAGACCACCACAGCCAGCAGAGTGATGATCTACGGGAGGTAAGAGTGTGGTTTGGTTCAACAGGACTCATGAGATGGTGGCGATTCAAACTTCGGGAGTCTGATCCGGAATAATTTATTTTAGTCATGTTTAAGCACAGCACAATTCGTTAGAAATTTTTTCCTGAAGATAATTGACTCAGTTTCATTTGCATGACAAAGCTTAAGATGTGGTTGACTACATCCAAACTCCTGTAAACTTTGTGTGACATTTTTCATCAAGATGAGTTTTATAGATTGACTGAGAAAACCTGAGCAACATCATGAGAATGGTCTAGGGGAAGATTGGGTGTGGCCTCCACCACACAGATATTGCATAGATCATCAGGCTGCTGACTGCCTCCACCCCCAGCAGAAAACAGTTATACATTTCTCCTCTTGAAGAGACAACCCTGTGTGTTTAACATTCCTGGTTCCCCTGGTGCTTATCTGTGGGCACAAGAACCTCTGCATCTCCAAATATTAGTACTTCTCCAGTACTTCCATGTTGAAACCTGGTCACCAATGCAATAGTTAAGAACTGGGCCTTAGCAGGTGATAAGGTTGTGTGGGCAGAGAATTCAATGCCCAAGGAGACTTGGGGCTGCCTTTTTGCCTCTGTTTATTTTTCTTTTTAGTGTAGTGTGTGTGTGTGTGTGTGTGTGTGTGTGTGTGTGTGTGTGTAGGTTAAAGGACAACTTTGTAGAGTCTGATCTGTCCTTCCACCTTAATGTGGGTTCCAGGGATTGATCTCAGGTCACCAGACTTGTAGAACAAGCACCTTGACCTGCCGGTCCACCTCCCTAGATATCGTGCTTTGGGTTGAAAATAAAGGATTTTCCCTAAAGCAGTGGTTCTCAACCTTCCTAATGCTGCAACCCTTTAACACAGTTCCTCACATTATGGTGATCCCCAATGATAAAATTATTTTTGTTGTTACTTTGTAACTGTAATTTTTCAGCTGTTATGAATCATAATGTGAATACCTGATATGTAGGATGGTCTTAGGTGACCCCTGTAAAAGGGTCTTTGACCCTCAAAGAAGTGGGGACCCAAAGGTTGAGAACCACTGACCTGAAGGTGCATGTGTTAAGTCCTTGTCCATTGGGTGACACTGTTCCTGAAGTAGGACTCTGGGACTAGAGGAAATAGGTAGCACACCAGAGAAACTTACACTAGGTCCCCAGCTCTTCCTTTCTGTTTTCTGTTAGCTGTGAAATGGGTCCCTTGTCACATGCTCTTGTTGCCATGATAGATCCTCTGCTTCACTACAGACCCAGAGACAAAAGATCCATCCAAAAATAAATCCTTCCTAGGGGTGTTTCTGTCAATCATTTAGTCACAATTGTTATGCAAAAACAATAATACATTAGATAGGAAGACACCGTCAGCCTTGGTGGCATGTGTCTGAGTCTGAGTGACTGAGCCCCATGGAACTCTAGACAAGTTGAGCTGTTCAGAGCCAGTAGGGGTCTGGGGATGCCCACAGTCCCCCCAAATCTCTCTTCCTCTCCTCTGACGTCCTCCCTCTTCTCCAGATTATAGGCTTCTTTAAAATGATAGACTTCCAGCCACAGGAGGCAGAGGGAGGTGGAGCTTGATGAATTCTAGGCTAGCCTGATCTACATAGTGAAATCTGGTCTCAAAAACAAAATATAGGCATTCACTTTCCCACCCCAGAGCAGGCTCAGGCCATTTGGCTCACACACTTTCTACCCAGCCTTCATAGTAGCTATGGCTTTTCAAGGTACAAAGACCACAAAACAACAACAACATCAACAAAACCTCAGGACAGTTATTGAAGGGTTTTCATACTGAAGTAGAAGCTTTCTGTTCATACATGTCTACTTAGTCAAAAATAATAATAAGAAGAAAAGGTCAAGTCTGAGAAACCATGTTAGCAATGTGTGCTTCCAACAAAAAGTTCAGAATCTATTACTTATGCCAACAAAGATGGAGACCAGCAGCAGAACAGAAAGAAGGGCGCAGGAGATGGCTAAGCAATGGCTAGGAAAGAGAACATCTGTGACCAATAATAACCCTGTCAGTGTTTGCTCAGCCTTGGTCCGCACTAGAGAGACACAGTAACAAAACCAGGACAGAAGAAGCCAGATGTTCCTCTCCATCCTGTTTTCTTCAGCAAGGGATTTCCTCTAAACACTAGGCCCTCCGTTCTTCCTCCCTCCCTCCCACCAAGATGGCAAAGAGGCTGGGCACGGGGTGGACATTGTACCATGTATTTTTCCTCTGTGGGAAACTCTACTGAAAAAAAGATCCTGAATGCAGAAGTGTAGTCTCTCTTCCTCTCTGGGGAAAGTTCTCTGTGGTAGGTAGGCTTAGTCTTCCCTGACACCCCCCCCTCACCCCCCCACCCCGTTCTAAGGTCAAACCGGGGGAGGTGGTTGGGTCTCTGTCTCTAAACCACTTGTCTTATTTCCCAACTGGCTCTTAGCCTGGCCAAGAACCAGCCCTGTTGGTTGGCCTCCTTAAAACCTACAGCTTTATTGGCAACAATGGGGAATAGACTTTAATGATGCCGCGTGCCCTCGGGGATAGAAACCACAGGACTAGGCAGGGCCGCTGAGAGAGTAAATTGAGCTGTAATTAAGCACAATTAAAATGTAAAGATGTGGATTCCTGGGGTGGCAATCCCTCTTTTGGAAGGATCTCCTCACTCACACGCAAGTGTGTGTTCATTCAACACTGTTTATTAAAATAACTCAAGAAACATCTCAGATGTTCTCCAGAGGCAGAATGAACAATGTAGCTACTTTATACAATGGAGTGTCACACAACACTTATTATCTATCAATATAGATATGTTAAAAAATATTTAATGTTGGGGCTGGGAAGATGGCTCAGCAGGTAAGAGCACTTGTTGCTCTTCCAAAGGACTGGAGCTCCATCCCCAGCACTCAGAAGGGGAGGCTCATAACCGCCTGTCACTCCAGCTTTAGGGGACCTAGCCCTCTATTCTAGACTCCACAAGCACCAGCACACACGTGTGCATGTGTGTAGTGTATGCATACATTCACATACATAAATAATAAAATGAACCCTAAAAATACTTAGTGAACCAAAGCAAGTTGCTGAAGAAAACATATTGTATGATCTCATTGAAATAAAAGTTGAAGAATCAGATCGAATCCTCATGAATGTGTCTGCTTGGTACTGGGTGCTTGTGGTCATACACGGCCATATAGAGCCACTGCTCTATCTTGAACATGTGAGAATCAAATGCATTTTGATATTCTGAGTTATTCTGATTTTAGAGTCCTCACATGGGCTATGTATATATGATATGTACATATGTATATATGATAGAACATACCTTTATCAAGGTAAGGGGGGAGCATAAACCTTGTTCACCTACATTAATATTTCAAAGTGAAATACTTAATATTCCAAACTAAAATACAGTCATTGAAAGGCAGACACCTAAAGTCCATAAATGACTTTGTGTCTGTTTAGATTTTGTTCTCAAATAAGTCATGAATTTACAAAATAAATAAGCAAACAGAGCCTCATTTGTATCTCAGACATTTGTGGGGTTCAGATTTGTGAATAAGAGGGTGCACATCTACGAGTAAAATCATGCAGATGGGTTGGGATACAGCCTGACAGTAGATTGCTCATTTGGCATGAGCAAGATCCTTGGATAGGTTCTGAGCAAAATAAATAAACAAATACTCCAACGTGCCATAAATAATAAATGAAGGAATATGAATAAAAACCGGTCTGTTCAGACTATGAAGCTGTCTAGCAGGAGGAGGGACTCTCCAGGATTGGGGCTGTGTAACGGCTTTCTACTTTTTCAAGGAAGTACCTGTGGTGAGATGCTGAGATTTAATAAAGATTAGTGGTATGAACAAGAGCGTCTTATTCTTTACAGAATCCGCGTGTTTTTAAATGTGCCACAGTAAGAAGTATTGAGCCTTCATAGCGTCTACCCAGAGAGATAAAATGAGTTTTCCAATCACTTGCCTAGTTGGTGATAGAACTAGAATTTAAATTCTATTTTTTTTTTTAAATCCAACTCATTCCACCGGGAGAATTGAGATATTAACCTCTTGTAAATGAAGGTCTATGAATCAATGAATTAAATGTCAGTTATTTTCTCAGAAGAACCTACAGTGTAAATAACGTGGCAGAAAGTAGCTCAGATTCCTACTGCAGCAGAGCCCAGAGGTAGCAGGAGCTTTGCCTCCCCCCCCCCCGCCCCCCGCAAGCCCCATCCCCGTGGCAAGGAGCTCACAGCCCAGAGGTAGCAGGAGCTTTGCCTCCCCCCACCCCCAAAAGCCCCATCCCCGTGGCAAGGAGCTCACAGCCCTTACCCCATTAGTCTCTCAAAGTCGCCTTACTTCACTGCTTGGCACTTCAGTTAGACTCCTTCCTCATTCTTGTCTTCTGGGACAGAGAGTCTGCTGCTGACATCTCTGACTTTTGGGGATTTCCTCAAGGTTCCTCCTTCTGTTCACCAGCACGGTTTTTAGGAACAGGGAGCTTCAAGAAAAAGCACACAATGGAGGCACCTCCTTACTGCACCCCAACAATCTCAGGCAAGGGATTAAAAAAAGAAGAACTCCAAGGGCAGAAAGCATAAGACACTGGGCATGGGTTACATGCAAGGCTCTGTGCCGGGCACTGCTGTACACTGCAGGTGTCATGAATGGAGACCTGGAGACTCCTGCGTAATAAAGGGCAGGACTTCAGCAGCTTTGTAGTGACTTCATACCGCAGCCAGAGGTTGTAAGAAGAGGTGTCTGAGCCTTCTTAGGGCGTGGGTCCTCCGTCGTTGTGCTTAGTTCCAGCTGGAAAGCTTCTCCTTTGTCCCTGAAGGTAGCATACTCTGGATCCCCTAGCACCCTGATACTGCCTGTGCCCTGGACAGCTCTCTGCCCAACCCTACCTGCCCTTGGGGGTTGGGGATGAGCTGGTGCAGAGACAATGATACAGACAATGGGAGCCGGTGGGAAACACTGCAGTGAGCTCATCTGAGCACTGCTGCAAGTTCCTGTATTTTTATTTTTATTTTTGTTCATTCATAGTTCTTTCTTTTTTTATCGGATATTTTCTTTATTTTCATTTTGAATGTTATCCCCTTTCCTGCCCCCCCCAAACCCCCCATCACATCCTACCTCCCCCTGCTTCTATGAGGGTGTTCCTCCACCTACCCACCCACTCCCACCTCCCCTCCCTCAGTTCCCCTACACTGGGGCATCTATCAAGCCTTCACAGGACCAAGGGCCTCTCCTCCCATTGATGCATGACAAGGCCATCCTTTGCTACATATGTGGCTGAAGCCATGTGTACTCCTTTGTTGATGGCTTAGTCCCTGGGTGCTCTTGGGTGTCTTGTTGGTTGATATTGTTGTTCTTCCTCTAGGGTTGCAATCCCCTTCAACTCCTTTGGTTCTTTCTCTAACTCCTCTATTGGGGACCCCACTCTCAGTTCAATGGTTGGCTGCTAACACCTGCCTCTGTATTTGTAAGGCTCTAGCAGGGCCTCTCAGGAGACAGCCATATCAGGCTCCTTTCAGCATGCACTTCTTGGCATCTACAATAGTGTCTGGGTTTGGTAACTGTATATGGGATGAATCCTCAGGTTGGACAGTCTCTGAATGGCCTTTCCTTCATTCTCTCCTCTACAATTTATCTCCATATTTGCTCCTCTGAGTATTTTGTTTTCCTTCTAAGAAGGATCGAAGCACCCACACTTTGGTCTTCCTTCTTCTTGAGTTTCATGTGGTCTGTGAATTGTATCTTGGCTATTTGGAGTTTTTGGGCTAATATCTATTTATCAGTGAGTGCATATCATGTGTGTTCTTTTGTAATTGGGTTACATCACTCTGGATGGTATTTTCTAGTTCTATATATTTGCCTAAAAATTTCACAAATTCATCATTTTTTAATAACTGAGTGGTACTCCATTGTATAAATGCACCATATTTTCTGTATCCATTCCTCTGTTGAAGGACATCTGGGTTCTTCCTAGCTTCTGGCTATTATAAATAAGGCTGCTATGAACATAGTGGAGCATGTGTCCTTATTACATGTTGGAGTGTCTTCTGGGTATATTTGCTTCTTTTTGTTGTAGAGCTTTCAGGTGTGCTATCAAGCTGCTAGTGTAAACTCTCTCCGGTTTCTTTTTTGGAGGCACTTAGAGCTATGAGTTTTCCTCTTACCACTGCTTTCATTGTGCCCCATAGGTTTTGGTATGATGTGTCTTCATTTTCATTAAATTCTGAAAAGTCTTTAATTTCTTCCTTTATTTCTTCCTTGACCAAGTTATTATTGAGTAGAGCATTGTTCAGTTTCCATGTATATGTGTGTCTTCCATTGTTTTTGTTGGAATTTAAGACCAGCCTTAGTCTGTGGTGATCTGATAAGGTGCATGGGATTATTTCAATCTTCTTGTATCTGTTGAGGCCTGTTTTGTGACCAATTATATGGTCAGTTTTGGAGAAGGTACCATGAGGTGCTGAGAAGAAGGTATATTCTTTTGCTTTAGGATGAAATGTTCTATAAACATCTGTTATATCCATTTGCTTCATAACTTCTGTCAGCTTTACTATGCCTCTGTTTAGTTTCTGTTTCCATGATCTGTCCATTGCTGAGAGTGGGGTGTTGAAGTCTCCCACTGTTATTGTGTGGGGTGCAATGTGTGCCTTAGCTTTAGTAAAGTTTCTTTTATGAATGTGGGTGTTGCATTTGGAGTGTAGATGTTCAGAATTGAGAGTAAATCTTGATAGGTATTTCCTTTGATCAGTATGAAGTGTCCTTCCTTATCCTTTTTGATAACTTTTGGTTGGAAGTCAATTTTATTTGCTATTAGAATGGCTACTCCAGCTTGTTTCTTGGGACTATTTGCTTGGAAAATTGTTTTCCAGTCTTTTACTCTGAGGCAGTGTCTGTCTTTGTCACTGAGATGTGTTTCCTGTATGCAGCAAAATGTTGGGCCCTGTTTACATATCCAGTCTGATAGTCTATGTCTTTTTATTAAGGAATTGAGTCCATTGATGTTAAGAGATATTAAGGAAAAGTGATTGTTACTTCCTGTTATTATTGTTTTTAGAGGTGGAATTATGTTTTTGTGGCTATCTTCTTTTGGGTTTGATGGAAGATTACTTTCTTGCTTTTTCTAGGGTGTAGTTTCCCTCCTTGTGTTGGTGTCTTCCATCTACTATCCTTTGCAGGGCTCAATTTGTGGAAAGATATTGTGTAAATTTGGTTTTGTCATGGAATATCTTTTTTTCTCTGTCTATGGTGATTGAGAGTTTTGCTGGGTATAGTAGCCTGGGCTGGCATTTATATTCTCTTAGGGTCTGTATGACATGTGCCCAGGATCTTCTAGCTTTCATAGTCTTTAGTGAGAAGTCTGGTATAATTCTGATAGGTCTGCCTTTATATGTTACTTGACCTTTTTCCCTTACTGCTTTTAATATTCTTTCTTTGTTTAAAGCATTTGGTGTTTTGATTATTATGTGATGAGAGGAATTTCTTTTCTGGTCCAGTCTATTTGGAGTTCTGTAGGCTTCTTGTATGTTCATAGGCATCTCTTTCTTTAGGTTAGGGAAGTTTTCTTCTATAATTTTGTTGAAGATATTTACTGGCCCTTTAAGTTGGGAATCTTCGCTCTCTTCTATTCCTATTATCCTTAGGTTTGGTCTTCTCATTGTGTCCTGGATTTCCTGGATGTTTTGGGTGAGGAGCTTTTTGTGTTTTGTATTTTCTCTGAATGTTGTGTCAATGTTTTCTATGGTATCTTCTGTGTCTCTCTTCTATCTCTTTTATTCTGTTGTTGATGCTTGCATCTATGACTCCTGGTCTCTTTCCTAGGTTTTCTAACTCCAGGCTTATCTCCCTTTGTGATTTCTTTATTGTTTCTCTTTCAATTTTTAGATCTTGGATGGTTTTGTTCATTTCTATTGTCTTTTGAGTGTGTTTTCCAATAATTCTTTAAGGGATTTTTGTGTTTCCTATTTAAGGGCTTCTACCTGTTTACCTGTGTTCTCCTGTATTTCTTTAAGAGAGTTATTTATGTCCTTCTTAAAGTCCTCTATCGATTGTCACAAGAAGTGATTTTAGATCGGAGTCTTGATTTTCCAGTGTGATGGTGTATCCAGGACTTGTTATGGTGGGAGAATTAGGTTCTGATGATGCCTTGGTTTCTGTTGCTTATGTTCTTATGCTTGCCTCCCGCCATCTGAATATCTCTAGTGCTACCTGCCCTCAATATCTGACTGGAGCCTGTCCTGCCTGTAATCCTAGTTATATCAGAGCTCCTTAAAGTTCAGCTGTCTCTGTGATCCTGTGATTCTGTGATTCTGTAATCCTGAGATCCTGGGTGTGTCTGAGTTCCTGGGAGTCAAGTTGCCTCTGGAACCCTGAGATCCTGGTGTGACCAAGCTCCTGGGATCCTGGGATCCTGAAATCCTGGGATCCTGGCTGTGTTAGAGTGCCTGGGATTTGAGCCTCCTCTGAGTGCTCTGGGACTGGCTGCAGAGTTTGTGCCCAAGGTAAACTGGTGCAGACTGGAAGGAACCTGAGCCACTGATTGGGTGGGGTTCCTGCACCCCTGGATTCTGCAGGTCCCAGTTACTCCCGGTGGTGTTGGAACAGATGTTGTGTCCTACTCACCCCTGATCCTAAGATCCTGGGCATGCTAGAACAGCTGGAAGTGGAGCCTCCTCTGGGTGCTGTGGGGCTGACTGCAGAGTTCGCGCTTAAGGTAAACCTGCTGCAAGCTCCTTTAATACCCTCCACCCATGCCCCATTGGTCCCAAGAAAGCATCTCCTCAAAACAGCTGTTCCCAATTGGCTGGCATTCTTTGCACTAGCAATCCTTGGTCTCTCAGGCAGTGCTCAATTAGGTCCTCCTGCATGAGATGCTTTTTCAGTTGCACAGGCCCCAGCATTTACATAGAGGCAGCCCCACAGTTCCTGCTACACCCTGAATCAGGTACTCCCTAAGGAGCATGGGAAAAATAAGCTCACATACTTGAATTCTGGTTTGTTTGTTTGTTTTAAACCTGACTCATTCCTGTGGCAGAATTGAGATGGTAACCTCTTGCAGATGAAGGTCCATGAATCAATGAACTAAACTTCAGTTATTTTCTCAAAAGAACCTACAGTGCTAATAACATTATAAGAACTCAACTCAGAAGGTATTGAGTGAAGGGGGCTTGGGAGATGGTCCCTTGGGTACAGTGTTTTCTCTATGAGTGTAAGGACTTGAGAGTGGATCCCTAGCACCTATGTAAAGCGGCTAGGTATGCTCACGTATGTCTGTAACTCTAAGGCTGAGGCAGGAGAAGAGCTGAGGATGGGCAGAGCCCTAGAACTCACTGGCTAACCAGTTAAGCTGGTCAGTGGCTTCCAGGTTCAGTGAGAGAAAGAGATCCTGACTCAGAAGATATGGAGGAGAGTGATAGTGTTGGGGACTGCCAGGTTCCAGCCCATTGTGGTGGAAAGAGCACGAAGCAGTGTCATGAGAATTACTGGAGCATCATGGGACAGGAAGCAGATAGAACACTGCACTTAGCTAGCTGGCTTTCTTCCCATCCCATCTCCAGCCCATGGGATGATGCCACCCACATTTAGCAGAGATCTTTTCCTTTAGTAACCCTTTCAAGGAAGGCCTTTACAAATGCACTTAGAAGTGTGCTCTCTCAGTCCAATCAAACTGACAACCAAGAAGAAAGAGCATAAGGTACGCTCTATTGTAGCTAGTGTCTCAGGGAAGGAGAAGAACTTCAATTATCAGGTTCTGGAGTAAATACTTTGTTTCCTTGTTGCAAAATAAAGGCAATGTTTCTACATTATTGTTTCAAGTGCTTGACAAAACAAAACAAAATCAAAAGCAAAACAAAAACAAAAAGCACACACAAGTAACTTTGTTTGCTTCCTTCATTTTTGTTTTTCAGACCCAGTCTCCCCAAGTAGCTCAGCCTGGTCTGGAGTCTGAAGTAATCCTCCTGCCGCAAGCTTTCCGAGTGCTGACATTATAGGTATGAGGCATCATGGCTGCACTCCTAGAAACTCTTCTGCACGATTCACACCCTGTGAAGAAGCCTTGTACTCAGCCTTGTCTCTTTTCACTCAATGCCCAGGGTCAGTTGAAAGCAGTGCAATGAAGGAACCCAGCTTACACTGGGAAGGTGGAAGAAGCAGAAGATGGGGGAAGGGTTCAGTTTGTCCTCTTTTGGGGGAAATGTCAGCATATCTGTAGAGCACCTTGCTTAGTTCTGGCACTCGCTCACACACTCTGAGATAATTGTTTCCTTGCATGCCCTACAGGGCTGAGTTAATCCATGAAAGCCACCCCCCTCTTCTTCCTCCTCGTCCTCTTTTCTCTTCCTCTTTCCCTCATTTTATTCCATTTCTTTTTGTGTAACTCTGTGTTCATGGTTTGTGCAGCTGTGTGAGCCCACATACAGGTACAGAAGGCAAAGAAGGATCTAGAAGTCCTGTTCTATAACCCTCTGCTGTACTCCCTTGAGATGGGTTCTGTCATTGGACCTGAAGCTTATCAGCTTGGCTAGGCTGTCTTTGTCTGCCTCACTTCCCCCAGTGCTGGGCTCGTAGAGCCATGCCCAAGTGTAACATGGATGCCCAGGATTCAAAAGTGGGTCCTTGTGCTTGCGAAGCAAGAATTCTTATCTACAGAACCGTATTCTCAGCCTGAAAATAGCAGTGCTTCTTTTAAGAAGCACATATACTGTAGAAGTTTGCATCATCACAATCGATACTACAGCATCTCTTCCATTTACCATGGCACACAAATCAAGGAGAATTCTCAATAAAAGCTGTGCTCCTGACTTGGGAAAAAAAAAAAAAAAAAAGAAGCACATTTACACTCAGGGGACTTTGCAGTCCATCACGAGTTGACATGGTGGCCAGAGTCTAAAGGCAGATGTGTGCAGCTCTACTTAGTATTGAAAGAGGTGAAGCACTTTCTCTCTCTCTCTCTCTCTCTCTCTCTCTCCCTCTCTCTCTCTCTCTCACCCTCTCTCTCTCTCTCTCTTGCTCTCTCGCTCTCTCGCTCTCTTTCTCTCTTGCTGTCTCTCTCTCTTATGTGCATTGATTTACCTGCATGTATGTCCGTGTGAGGGAGTTAGATCCCCTGGAACTGTAATTACGGTCAGTTGTGCGGTGGGAGCTGGGAATTTAGCCCCCGTCTTCTGGAAGAGCAGCTAGCGTGCTCTTAACCACCAAGCCAGCTCTCCAGGTCCAGGTAGAGTGTTCTTTAAGCACTTATTTTAGTTAACATTACAAAACCAGCACCGAGGGCAGACTCAGGAAAGCAGATGCTGAAATGAAAAGTTGATTTATTGACAGTGCTTCCCTGAGAAAAGAGGAAGTGGGGAAAGTGAGGGCTGGAATAGGAAAGAGCAAGAGAGTGCCGAGCAAGAACGGCTTTAGACAGAGTGCCTCAACCCTATCAGTTCTACCTCGACAGCTTCCCAGACCAGAAGAGTAGAAGGAGAGACGTGTTAGAAAAAAGGGAGACCAAAGCCAGGGAAGGATGGGGAAAAGGGATCCTTAGGGATCCATGAGAAACCTGGCTGAGCGCTCATAAAGTCAACGCATGTGCAGTGACTTGGCAGTTCCGAGCGCTACAACAGGCAGCAGCTCGGTCAACCCAGGGGTCCCAGGGAGACTCAGCTCCATGTTTCTGATCACTGGTGCAAACCCTGACTCACACTACCCAGCACTCTTGTGAAACCCATCAAGGTGAGACTCCAGAAGAACTTAAGATTCACTCATTATTCCACTGATCATTACACAGTCAACATTGCAAATTGTCAGCTGAAGGAAAAGGAAACTAGAACCCTGGAATCGGTTGCAACTCTGCCATCTCTCTTTGTGGCAGTAAACTCGGTGTTTTTCTTGTGCTAGCATCTTGGTGAGCCACAGATGGATCTGCCTGGGAGACCACAGATGCATCACGGAGGAAGGAAAAGATGCGACATACCGACTCAGTCCTCAGCTTCCTGCTCATTTGCTGCTGTCGCAAAGCTCCCTCATTCACCACTGTGCAGAGCACACTTGCCCTTTCTGTTTGTGTTGCCACGTTCCCCTCAGTACAGCCAATGCCAGGGTTGACGAAAAGAACCTAGGAGATGACTCGGCCAGTGAGGGACCCTACCCCCACAATAAGGTAGAGAGCAATTGAGGAAGATAGCCAACATCAACCTCTGATCTGCACGTACACACACACCATGAAAAACAATAATAGAGAAAGTTGGGGAGAAGTGGCTTCTGGCTTTTTTTGTGCTGTGCCTTTAAAACAAAGAGCTATCTGTATCCGAGGCAACAGCTATGCCAGCTATGCCATCAGACTGCATACATTGTATCCATATATTAAAGAGATGCCCTGCACCTCATAAAATGTATGGCTATTATGTATCAACAGAAAATATCTATTTATAAACTATTCCAATGCAAGGTCCTGTCTCTTAAAGCTGATGTCTCCTCTGCTCCTGAGGATGGCTCGTGAGTGGGAAGGCCTGAAAGACACAGATGAGAAGACAGATTGCCATCCAGAGAGGAGTGAGGGGAGGCCACAGTGCTGACCCAGGCTGATGTTCTGGTATGCTACAGACCTAGGTTCAAAGCCAAGCAGTGCTGTTCATCTGGTGTCACTTTGGCAAGTCATTTCTTTTCTGTCGGCCTCAGCTCCTTTATCTTGCTGTAAGATGAGGGTTCATAATGCCCACTTGTGTTATCAAAGCATAAGCATTTTATTATATTTATTTATTATATTTTATGGTGGAGTGCTTATCAGAGTGGCTGGCAAGAGCTCGGTAAGTAGGGACGAGCTGAGAAAAACATCCACTTCATGGTGTGTGTGGCTTGCACAGGACAAAATGCTGTTGCCCCCTCATCGTCTGTAGTTACAAGCAATCCTTTTACCACCACCACACATTGAGAGTCCCTCTTTCTGTGGTTTCCTGCGGAATAATTGGTCTGTGTTCCTATTGTGTTTGAGATCCACCCATGTTGTTCCATGATAATAGCTTTATTCCAAACAGCCGCTATTGCCCACACTCCAAATGTCTGTCAGCAGGTAGGTAGTAAAAACTTAACCAAAAAGAGAAGTCTGGTCTTCACCCTTGGCTACTCAGAGTTGATCCCTAGGCTGTTGAAATGTAGCTTGGCAGCTTTGGCCAGCAAGCATCCCAACTACAGTTATTGTTATTTTTTAAGAAATAAAACAGGGTCTCATGTAGACCGGGCTGGCTGTAAACTCCCTATATATTTGAGAATGACCTTGAACTTCGAAGCTTTCTGTTTCTACCTGCCAAATGTTTAGATTATAGTTATAATTCCCCATGCATGTATTATTTTAGGATCAAAGCCAGGGATGTGCCAATGCTAGACAAGTACTCTGCCCAGCCCGGACTATGATTTATGATGGGCCGTCTGGGAGGAGCTTGTGAGTCACATCGACAGTCACATGGACACTACAACATCGAATATGAGACTCAGGTAGACTTCTTTGTTTGTTTGTTTGTTTGTTTTTGTTTTTGTTTTTGCTTTTTCAAGACTAGGTTTCTCTGCATAGCTCTGGCTGTCCTGGAACTCACTCTGTAGACCAGGCTGGCCTCAAACTCAGAAATCCGCGTGCCTCTGCCTCCCGAGTGCTGGGATTAAAGGCGTGTGCCACCACACCCGGCTCGGGTAGACTTCTTGAGCCCCAGTATCTCATGCACATGAGGAACACAGGCGACGTGAGAAACTCAATCTGTAAGCTGACTTAACATCTGGAGCCCACTTGTCCCCGGGTTGGACTCTGGTTCATAGAAATACCACAAAAAATTCCAGGAAGAAACTGCCCTGGGCCCAACCCAATCAGTGAATAGAAGGAAAGTAACACCCCCCCCCCCCAAATCACAGAGGTTATAGATAAATGGATCAAGTTGGCTGAAGTCATCCCTGACCAATCCCTACATGCCAAGATACCCCTTGCCATAAGGCAACTGCTAGGCTAGAGACTTCTATTTCCTGCTCAAACTATAATTAAGACTCAGGGCTCTCGGCACGAATCTGCTGTGTCTGAGGAACCTGAGGGTCCAAGCTTAAGCTTGAGTAAAGGCTCTTTGCTTTTGCATACAGATTCAGACTCCTGGTGGTCTTTGGGGACCCTGATATCTGAGCACAAGACATAGTGCTATACATTGATGCTGGGAGAGCAACAGGTCTCTGAAGGCAATGTGTCTCTGAGAACAAGGGAGAATTTTGCTCTCTGCAGTAAAAGCTTTGGCCAGTTCTGATTCTTATCCATTCATAGTGTGCCTTCAGTTGTTGAGTATGGGGATCGCCTGAATCCTACAAGCCTGAAAGCGATTGCGGAGACCCTTCACTCTGTCTACAGCTAGCTGATAACAAACGAAGATATCCTGGATCTGCTTCAGTTTGCCCTCGGCATCTGGATTGAGAGCAGGCTTGTGGGGTCTTCTCCTCTAGACTTTGTTCTCTTGTTAGATTCCTTGCAAAGGAATGGGCAAATGTTGGTGTATACAGAAGAGGTTAGCCGAGAGATTTAAAGTGAAATGAGGCACTGACATGCGTGGGTACCTCAGAAGCACTGAGCTGCAGGACAGTGGTTCTCCAGGCTCTGATTCAGCAACACACGACGCAGTGACTTGTGGACTTACTGTGTGGAATTTCCATGCCTGTAAATGAAGATAGCATCAGAATTAGAACTTAGTGCCCTGGGGGCGGGGGGATAGAAGTGTAGGAAGGGAAGATGTTTCCAGACATAAAGTACCTTGGAAAGACAAACATGATAGGTCCTTTAGCACTGAGGGGCTGGAAGATGTAGCCAGAACACTGGCTGGCCAGCTGATGGGAGCCTGCAGAAATCTGGTTTCATTCCATAAGTTACGTGAAGCTCCTGGAGTTTCAGGAGCCAGAAGAGTTTGCTCTGTGATGAGCACAGGGGTTGATGGAGTTGTTTTATATCACTGAAACAAACTAAAAGCCAGGCGTGGTGGTGCACGCCTTTAATCCCAGCACTCGGGAGGCAGAGGCAGGCAGATTTCTGAGTTCGAGGCCAGCCTGGTCTACAGAGTGAGTTACAGGACAGTCAGGGTTACACAGAGAAACCCTGTCTCGAAAAACCAAAAAAAAAAAAAAAAAAAAGAAGAAGAAGAAGAAGAAGAAGAAGAAGAAAGAAAGAAAGAAAGAAAGGAAGAAAGAAAGAAAGGGAGGGAGGGAGGAAGGAAGGAAGAAAGGAAGAAAGAAACTAAAGAAATAGGAGGCAAAAAAAAAAAAATCTAGTGTAAATCCCCAAAAAGGGTTAGGGGAAAGGTAGTGAGTCCTGAATATGGCAGTCAGCAATCAGTAGAAATTTCAATATCTAATAAAGTATTGTAATTTTTGATGGTAACTCTATCCAAAGATAGATTTTTGTATCAAGTACATATAGCCAAACAGGTATATCTCAGTAGGACAAAACTTCCCTAAAATAGTGATGCTGACTTGTTATATCAACTTAGCACATGCTAGAGTCATCGAAGAGGAGGGAACCCCAGTTGAGAAAATGCCTCCCTAAGACCATGGGATCTCCCCCTTCCTAAGATGGGGAGAGTCTAGCTAATTGTGGGTGGGGCCTTGGGTTCTATAAGAAGGCAGGCTGAGTAAGTCATGTGGAGCGAGCACCCCTCCATGGCCTCTGCATCAGCTCCTGCCTCTGGGATCCTGCTCTGGCTTCTTTAAACGATGGACCACAATGTGAAAGTGTAAGCCAGCTCGCTTTCAGTCAGAGCGTTTCATCATAGCAAAGTGACCCTAACTAGGACAGTAATATTTCTTCATTAGGTGCACTGAACTTGGAAATGGTCAGATTGTGTTCCACCCCGATCCATCCCAGCATCCCATCTGATTAGTCTGTATCTATTTTAAAAACTAAGCTGGTCATGGCCACTGGATTTCTTCTCTGCCCTAACATGATTCTTCCACTGCCTGTGAGGCAGCCACTCCTCTGAGGGCACTGCCATTTCTGCAGAGCTACAAAGGGCTGTAGCTGCCGGTGTGACTGACAGACTGGCTGTGAGGCGAGACAGCAGGTTTGGGAACTGCCCGTGCCTTTCAGGGTACGTGGTCGTGAGGTTATTTTGTCCTATGCGATATCCTACTTTATAAATTAGACAAATGTCTCCAGATTTGTATGCTAGAACCTGGTCCCCCTTTGTGATGGTTTCAGGAAATAGACATTAGGGAAGGTGGTTGTATCTTAAAGCAAATTGGCTTCAAGTGAGATCACTGCCCTTTTAAGAGAGGCACTGCAGAGCACCCTTGTCTCATCCGCCGTGTAAAGTTAGAGTGTGAAGATGCCACCTAGGAGGTAGTGGGCTCTCACAAGACCCTGGATCTGCTGGTGCCTTGACCCTGAACTTGCAGCCTTTAGAATGGAGCACTTCTTCTAAGACAAACAGCTCTACCTGCTGAGGGTTTATGCTCCGATAACCTTACCAAAATATCACTCGCTGGAAGCTACCTTAATCTATGGGTGGAGAAAGAAGCTTGGGAGGAGAGCCATGGTCACACGAATGGAAAGACTTCCTTCTGGTCACTCTCCTCCGTCTTGTTCTCCTGTCCACCTCTGTCTGTCCTACGTAGCACTCAGCTTCCAAAGGCATCATTTGTTACTTATGTCCTTCCTGATAATACACCCTGAGCCCTCTGGGCTAACACAAAACTCCAGAGAACCTTCATACATATGTGGGTCTTCCTGTACGATTGGAAGCTTGCTTTCCAAGGGTAAAATGATAGATGCAGGCAACGAGAGCAGACAGAGGGCAGAGCAAGACTTTATGCATACATTGCCTCAACCTCTGATTCACTGCGCCTGTGCCAGGAGAGAGAAAGGTGAGGTAATTCAACCATGGCCACACACACACACACACACACACACACACACACACACACACACACACACAAAACAAAGGTCAGGGCTGAAGTCTGACCCCAGAGCCTCTAGCACTGTTAGCCATGGTGCTTGGGGCATTTGGGGAACAAGAAATGAGGAAGCAGAGGAGGAGACGGATGCTTAAGCCTTCAGGCATTGCTGAATGTTGTCAGGGAAGACTAAGAAAAGAAGTGGGGATAAGCAAAATAGCATCCCTGCCAAGCCGGTGCACACAAGCTGGCACAGTCAAGACCCTGCTTCCCCAAGGAAGGTTTCATTGTGTTACAAAATAACCATGAACCAAAATGGCTGCTGTGCTCAGGACGGTAGGAGTGGCTTCCTCAACTCTCCTAGTAAGAACAATTAATTCCCCAGAAGGCACTCAAGTCCCGAGATGCTGATTTTTTTTTTTCCCTGTGAGTTCTCACCCTGGACAGATGAATTTTTCATAAAGACTTTGTCTGTAATCTAGAGAAACGTGTACAGCCATCCAGCCAGTCTTGGAGGCTCTGACAGCTCAATGGACCAGGAAAGAATCCCTATCCACGCTGTCTCTGAGTGAATGGTGGGGTTGCTGGGAGCTAGGGGAGCAGACTGGAGGAGAGGGTAGGTGGCTGCAGAGACAGACAGAGCTTTATAAATAACCTGTTCCCCCCTCTGCCTTAGAATCACAG
Organism: Mus musculus; assembly: GCF_000001635.26. Lineage (NCBI taxonomy): Eukaryota > Metazoa > Chordata > Mammalia > Rodentia > Muridae > Mus > Mus musculus. The sequence continues at coordinate 182,922,484 of NC_000067.6, read as the reverse complement.
AGCCGTGACTGGCTGCAAAATTAAAGAAAGAGGAGGCAGCACCCCAGAGAAACTAATGTGTCAGGAGGGGCAGGCCATGCAGCTGATGAGCTGGACATTCAGGATAATGACAACCAGGTAAACAGCTCCCAAGAGGAGTCCAGAGCCCCGGCTTGGGGAGAGTGGGGAGAGACAGAGACCCATGAATAGCCTATATATATCTTGCAATTCCTCTGTTGTTCTAACCTAATCAAATTAGACTCTGTGTGTGTGTGTGTGTGTGTGTGTGTGTGTCTGTGTGTGTCTGTGTGTGTCTGTGTGTGTCTGTGTGTGTCTGTGTGTGTGTGTGTCTGTGTGTGTCTGTGTGCTCGCATCTGCATGAAAGCTTGCATAGCCTTACAGTATTCCTGCCAATACAGTTCTTTGTTCATTTTCTATGTATGTATGTATGTATGTATGTATGTATGTATACATGTATGTATATATGTATGTATGTGTGTATGTATGTATGTATTCACTTTACATCTCTATCGAAGTTCCCTTTCCTTGCTCTCCTTCCAGTCCCTCCCTCACATACCCCTTCCCTGAGTAACCCCTCTCTTCTCCTCAGAGAAAACAAGTGCCCCCCCCCCTTGGGTACCAACCCACCCTGGCACATCAAGTCACAGCAGGACTAAACATATCCTCTCCTACTGAGGCCAGAGGAGGCAGCCCAGCTAGGGGAAGGGGATCCTATGGTAACAGAGTCAGAGACAGCCCCTGCTCCAGTTGTTAGGGGACCCACATGAAGACCACGCTGCACATCTGCTACAAATGTGTATAGGGCCTAGGTCCAGCCCCTGCACGATCTTTGGCTGGTGGTTTAGTTTCTGTGAGCCCCTACTTTCTCAGACTTGGTATCCTTGACCCTTCTGGCTCCCTCAATCTTTCTCCCGACTCTTTCCGACTCTTCCACAAGTCTCCCCAAGCTCCACCGAATGTTTGGCTGTGAGTCTCTGCATCTGTTTCCATCAGCTGCTGGATGAAACCTCTCAGAAGACAGTTATGCTAGGCTTATGTCTGCAAGCACAGCAGAGTATCATTAATAGTGTCAGGAGTGGGCTCTATTCCATGGGATGGGTCTCAAGAGGGGGCAGTCATTGGTTGGCTGTTTCCTCAGTCTCTGCACCATCTTTATCCCTGTACTGACTCCTTTTGTTTTCAGACATCATTCCAAAGCTTTTCTGTAGGGAATAAGGTCCTCCACTTTGACACCTTGTCACGTTTTCCAAGAATGGAGAGGTGGTGCTGAGAAGAAACCGAGCAGAGACTACACCAGACCTGGAACAGCAACAGTCCCTCGAGAAAGCCTGGGAGCTTCTCACAGAGCTTGCCTTGGGTAGTCAAGACGAGCAAACCCACTCACTCAAAACTGTGCCCTTGCACGGACAAATGCTTCCTGGTGTTGTCTAGAGTAGAGAGGTTTGTTTAAGGGACGACTACAAATTAGTCAGGAGGTCTGGGAGGTGGCTCTGGCTTGATGCGCAAGCATGAGGACCTGGCTTTCAATCCCTAGCACCTACATAAAAAGCTGGGTGGGATGCCGGTGCTTGCCATCCCAGGGCCGGGGCAGCCAGCAGAGGTAGGCAGAGCCCTGGTGCTCACCAGGCAGCTGGCCTAGCCTGATCCTAAGGTCCCAGCGAGAGGCCCTGTGCCCAAAACCAAGGTAAGACAGACAGTATCCGAGAAACACTTGAGGCTGACCTATGGCCTCCATAAACATTTGCACACACATGCCATGTAACCACTCACATGCACACACTCACACACAAACACACATAGGCACACACAATGCCATGTAACTACTCACACGCACACACACACAGAATGGGTGTGTGCACTGGAGGTATGGGATACTGGTTTGTTTATTAGTTTTATCATTTGCTTCCTTCATTCGAGCTTCCTCTGGAGTCCTTATCTCTTCTGAGTATTTTAGCTAGATGTCCAGATCCTCATCCTCCTGCCTCTGACTTTCCCACTCTACAGTACTGTCTCCAGCTACAGGAACATTCCCAGAGAAAGGCCAAGTCTTTTCAAGTCTAAGTCGCGCTAATGAAGCTCAACACTGAACTAGCTACTGGTGCAGGCTGGACTCTGAGACATTATTCCCGTCTTCAAACAGTTTTGCAGCCTGGTTGGTGATATGAAGATGATCATGAGACACGAAGAGGCACACGTATAGTGCTTCTCCCAGGCACACATGCAGGGTCCCTGACTGGAACAAGTCTGTACTTATTTGTGTATTCTGAGTATATTTCATCACCCATGACAATACTGCTTTCAGACCTCTCAGTGGCTTTGCTGTGTAGCTGTAATAGGATAAGGTAGAGACTTGTAGCCTGGGTGGATTTCTCTGAGAGGTCTCAATGACCTTGGCAAATGATATTGTACGAGTTAACCAGCAAGATAAGCAGCCGTTCTTACCCAGTGGCCACTACAACACACAGCGAGGAGGTGTCCTGATCCCAAGGCATTTCTATCAACCTGAGTCAAACTCAATTGCTCCTTTTTCTTTGGATGAGTTTGGAGGCTAGACATGTTAGTTTCCCATCATACACTAACTATCTGGTGAGACTGTCTTATTTGAGTTCAGTTTCAGAGATTTCAGCCCTTCCTTGATTTGGGAGTCTGTGGCAGCATAGTACATTGTGAAGGGGCTGCATAGTCACTCACATCATGGCTGGGAAGTGGAAGAGAACAGGGGTCTAGGGCCCTGATACCTGTTCAAAGACATGACCTCAAAGGCCTCCCACTAAACCCTATTTAAAACTTCCAGTGCTCCCAACAGCACCAGGCTGGAGACCCTGCCTTTAACACCCAGGCCTTTGGGAAATGTTCCGATCAAAACTGCAGCAGAGAATGTCTTCTTATTCTGTCCCTTCCATTGCTCATTTAAATATTTACCTTTTTTTTTTCCTATAACCACGAAAGGGTTTTGCAGCTTTAGGAGACTCCTCCAAGCAACACGGTCTTCTACTCATCCAGTCTAGAGATGGGAACTTCTTTCAAATGTCTGAGACCACAGTTTGAGTCATCTCTTTCGGAACGTCCTTGCAGGGAAAGGCATGGTGCTAAGGTTGGCTTTTCCCTCAGGCCAGGAGCCAGTTGTTACAGAATTATGGAGCACTGTTCAGAGGACATGCTGCCCACTTTAAAAAAAAAAAAAAAACCTTCCTGAGCTACATGGGTTCAGCCAGAGTCCATTTATATAAGGCTAAATGAGAGTTCCCCCACATACAGAGAACTCTAACATCCCTGGATAAACAGCCCTGCAAGAAGAAAATGCAAATTGTGGCTTAAAGTCATCCTGTATGTCTGTGCCACGAATATCAATGTGGCTTTACCCTCCAGCTAGGGCAGCTCAGCTGCTAGCTCTTTATGCAGCTCTCTGCCCTGCATAGATTTGTTTCCCGAGACAGTTAGAAAAACAAATAGACTATTAGCTACTGGCTTCAGGAGCTCCTCGGGGACAATGGGGTTAGAAACTGATCCCCAAGCATCAGGTCTGCAACGGAGCACATCAGGGCCTCAGGCTCCTTAGGGCCAGTGGGAGCCTGGGACAAAGCAATAGGCAGTGGGTAGGCTGTGTGGTGCCAAGCTGGGACTACGAGGCTTTACAGTCAAGGTTTACTAACATGGCCAAGTTTCTGTTAAGAGAAGAATCCGTACAGGCAAGGGAGCGTAGGAATCCATCAGAACTTCAAAGATTGGAATGGAAGGCATATCACACCAGCTGTGAAGAGACCACGTCAAGCCTTGTCCCACTGTGCTTGGCCCTTCTTGGCCTCTACTTTCTGATTACCATATCCTGCCTGGGATGCTGGCCCTTTCCACCTCTCCTTGTGCCATCCTCCATTTCTCTCTCTTTGTGCTTTTCCACCATTCTCAGGCTCCTCTTTCTCTGCCCATTGCTGACTGCTCCCTTGGACTGGAAACCCACTGGGTGGTCACCCTTCAGGTGCTGAGCCTTCATCTGGTGACCCAGCCATGCATGACATGGGAGGACAGACTATAGCCTGGCTCTGTGGTTTCTTCTGTGAGAAGGCAAGAAATGACCCATTATTAATTGCTGTAAGTTGTCTATCCACAAATTCTCATGAGTCTCTCACCCTCTGACTCATGCCTCACTTCACACTTACATAGCAGTTTTCCAATTCACACTTGCATAGCAGGTTTCCTATTCACACTTACATAGCAGGTTTCCTAGATATTTGTTAGTTTCTCTGTGCATCTGAAGGCACATATAGTTCTTTCTCTAAGTTGTGAGTGGCTATGAATCAACAGAAACCCTTTAAAGAAAAAAAAAACTAGTTATTAAAAGCCAACACCAAACCTTTTATACAACAGAAAAGAGCTGAAGTTACCTCTGTTAATTCTAGGAAAAGACAGTTGTCACCACTGCTGATTAAGACAGCTCTGGAGAATTTAAATAATACTGGGAGACAGAAAAATGAATTGATTGCAAAGAAGATAAAAATATATTTACAGGTGTCTGGACAACTTAGGGGGTTTTAATAAAGTAATATTAAAATTAGTGAGAGAATTTAGTAACACAGATAGATAAATATACAAATACAGAACTTTGATCTATGGAAGCAATAAACCTTTGGGATGGAAAGTGGGAAAAACAACCCATTCATAATAGCAACAAACAGTATTAACTTTCAGAGGTTGTATTTAACAATAAAATGCACGCTATTTATACCAATAAAATGATGAAAATGTATTAGGGGACATAAAAAAAATTCTCAACTAATGGAGATGTACAGCCATATTTTTATGTGGAAAGACTTAATATCATAAAAATGACAGTCCTTCAAAAAGTAATATATAAATTTAAGACATAAGAATGAAGTTTTAATGGCACTGTAGATTCCCACTTTCATAGATGAGGCAGAGTAATTTAAAGTTTAATATGGAATGAAATAATTGAGAATTCAAAGTTCCCAGAGAATCAGGGAGAAAAAAGCACAGAGGGAAGAGAACGCCAGGAGACAGGAAAACTGGGAGTCTGCTACCTGGACCAACCAGCCTGTGGCTCACAGTTAGAGTTCCCAGGTTCTTGGCCTCTTACGCAAAGAACTGAAAACAAGGGCTCACACAGATGATGGGGCGTGCTGTGTGAAAATGTGTCTCCGTCCTTCCTCACCTACCTAAGGCATTTCTTGATTGGCTTTAATAAAAAAAATCTGATGGTCAGTTAGCTGGGCAGGAAGTGAAAGGCGGGACTTCCTGGAAGGGAGAAAGGATTCCCGGGAAGAAGAAGGAAAAGCTTTGATTGAGGAGACAGGAGAGGAGACATTCACGACTATGTGCTGGAAGGTATAGCTAGCCACATGGCTGGATTGGGCTAGGTGGTCAGATTAACTTAGATGAGCTAGTTGATTGCGTAAGGCCTAAGGCTTTGAAATATTATAAGGCCTCTGTGTGGTGATTTGGGAGAAAAGCAGGCTAAGGATTAATTGCCAGGCTGGAGAGATGGCTCAGAGGTTAAGAGCACTGACTGCTCTTCTGAAGGTCCTGAGTTCAAATCCCAGCAACCACATGGTGGCTCACAACCATCCGTAATGAGATCTGATGCTCTCTTCTGGTGTGTCTGAAGACAGCAACAGTGTACTTACATATAATAAATAAATAAATCTTTTTTAAAAAAAGGATTAATTGCCACCATATTCATTTCTAGCATTACTTAATATATACAGAATATTAATCATTTTAACTGACACACAGACTTGCAAAAGGAGCAAGAGAAGTTTATTGCGAGTAAAGGGAGGCTAGAAAGGGATGCACTGCCAAGACTGTCAGTGGGCCACGTGAGTGAGTTGTGTTACTAACAGTCTCAGTGAGGGTGGCTTTTTATCATGTATCTGACAGATACATTTCTCTGTAAGAGACTGGTGTGAGTAGTAACTGCTCAAACATGATGGAGATTATTCACTTAAAGAAATCAAGCCTGTGTGGTAGAATACACCTGTAACCCCAGCACTTTGGAGGGTCAGGAATCCGGGGTTCACGGTCATCCTCCATTACTTACTGAGGTGGAGGCCAGCTTTGGGCCTTACAACTACATGAGATGTCCCAATACAACAAACATACAAGCAAAGATCAAAGGTCTATATTTACTTGTAGTAACTCTCAGAGGTAAATGCTGTGGTCACAATCACATGTCAGCACTACTTTGGATTAGAATAACTGATACAAGAAGATGGGGCACTTCAGTGACTAGAATACGCATCAGGAACTAACAAATATCTCCCGAAACAATGCAACTGTGCCTCAGTCAATGCGTGGAAACAAATTCTAGCCTCACCAGATATTGACTTGTCAAACCGTTTACCCAGTAGAATAGGGATTCAGGAACATATTTTATATAACTTTGGGAGTAGAAGACCTCTTTCTGGTAAGAATACCAGAGGCCACCAAGGCAGGGTAGATACACCCTGAAGGTTGAAGATACTGCCAAGGGGTAGAGTGTTCAACATTTTCAAAGCTCTGAGTTCATTTCCTGGAACTGAAAAAAAAGTAACTATATTGACTAAGTGAAAACTTAGCATTTCATATATCAGGGAAAAAAATCCATCAGTGAAATTAATGGGCAAGCAATAGAGGCAGAAATAGATTTTCCAGTACATAATAAATAAGTGGGTGGATATTTCTTAGAACATTGAAAGAGTCTCTGTAGACTAATGTATTTTTAAAAGACAATTTCAAACACAGTAAGAAAATGATAAAGGGACGTGGACTGGCAATGTGCAGATGAGGTGCGCTACACATTTAATAAATGAGCAGAGGCCCACACTCAGTAGCTATTGGAGAACAGAGAAGAAGCAAGCTTGATAAGGCTAAGCTTAGGTTTTAGGGTGACAAACCTTTCTCCATTGCCCAGGATTCATTCCAGTTTTGAAACCTGGGTCAACTGGAATGGTTACTTTTGAGGGAAAGAGGAAAAGCCTAGCCTGGGAACTTGAACTTTGAGTGACCTAGGTAGGAATTTACCGAGAAATATTGGATTAACCTCCCCAATACTTTTACTTATTTCATTACATTAATTTTGAGGAAAGGTCTCACGTAGCCCAGGCTGACTTTGAACTCACTATGTAGATAAGGATCACCGTGAACTTCTGTTCTTGTCTCTACCCCTCAGTGCTGAGATATGAGGCATTTGCTACCATGCTCGGTTTAGGCAATGCTGGGGACCAAACCCACACTTCCAGGCTTGAGTGGCAGACACACTGAGATGCACTTTTAGTCTTCAGAATCATTTTAAATAGAGACAGTTATCCTTAGTTATCAACTTTGTGGGTTTTGCTTTTGTTTTTGTTTGTCTACCTTAAGGGACCAAGAAAGCAACAATTGCAGGGCAAGAAAGCAACAGTTGCAGGCAGTGAAAAAAGTTGTGTTAAAGAGTTTGTGCATAACGTTGGCTGAAGCCTCACACCCAGCTGATGCCCAGCTTAGGCGGACTTTCTGAACTGTGTGCCCTGGCTTGAGGCTTTGGTCTCAAGCGATGGTAATGAGATAGGGGAGCCACCTTTTATTTTCTCAGTGGTGTTGCACTGAACCAGAAGGGACCTTGCTTGTCTTGGATTGTCTTGTGATTTGTAGGAAGCACAGGGGATGTACTAGCCTCAAACTCACAGCATTATAACACTTGAGGACGTGCCCCTGTAATGTTTCTGAGAGGCACCTCTTCCCTCTTCCTTGTACTATGAGAACCTACCCTTGTACTATGAGAACAACAGGAGTTCTCACCTCTCTAGCCAAGAACTCTGGGAGTGATCAGCTTTCAGACATACCAGGATGGCCCCATAACATGTTCTGTCTCATAGACTCCTATCTCGATGCTGAGGTTCTGCAGTTGACATTTTACTACATTTACTTTGCTGCTTTGTCACTCAATCACTGGTCCATTTATTCATCCCTCTAATCCATCCACTAATCCACCTTAGTTTTGAACATAGCTCAGAGTACGTTGTAAACCAGGCCATGTCCCCTCCATTGAGCAAGCAATCATTAACTAGGGTTCAATAGTGGACTAGCTGCTTCTTTCAAGTGAAATGTACAAACCATGCAATGCTCACATCTTAAGTGTACATTTATTGGGGTTTGAAAAAGCAAATAGTTACACAATCTAAACTGCTATCTGGAAAATTGCCTCATGTCCTTTCTCAGCTAATTCCTGCTTCTACCATCCAGAGGCAACCACCAATATGTGTGTGTGTGTGTGTGTGTGTGTGTGTGTGTGTGTTTACTCTAAGTTGGAGCTATCTGTTTCAGAGCTTCACAGAGATAGAACCTTACAGAATGTGCCCTGCAGGTGAAGGCGTCCTTGACTAAGCTTGATGTTCACAAGGGCCACATATGTTGAAAGAATGTCATTGCCTATAGTGGAGACTTCTCACTTCTGCTCTTGTTGACTTGGGTAGTCTTTCATCAGTATCTGTATAGTCACCTGTCTTCTTGCTGCTACAACACACACACACATATATATATATATACACACATACATCTACACATAATCATATACACATGTATATATACATATCTATCTGCCTATCTATCTATTTTCTCTCTCTCTCTCTCTCTCTCTCTCTCTCTCTCTCTCTCTCTCTCTCAATAAGATGGTATTTGAACCTGAACCCAGTAGGTCCACATAACAAGTATTCAGCTGTTGGTGCTGTTTGGTGGAGTCTCACTGGAGGAAATGGTCATTGGGGTCAGCACTTGACATTTTATGTCCTGGTCTCTCTTCATATACACCTGTTTTTTGAGCAGAGATGCAATGTGACCAGCCAGCCTTCTGCTCTTGTCATCATGCTTGCCTTGACTCTGCCATGACTTCTCTACCACAGTGAACTATTCCCTCTGGTACTGTCACCTACACAATACCTTTCTCCCTTAAATTGCTCTCTCTCTCTCTCTCTCTCTCTCTCTCTCTCTCTCCATATATATCTCCATATAATCACAAAAGGCTAAGCAAGCAAGACGGGGGGGGGGGGCATTTTGCCTCCATCACCCATCACTGTGGGAAGGTAATACCCTGAGGCAGCTGGTCATATTGCATCCACATTGAGGAAACTGAGAGGGGTATGGGTTTGTGCTTATATCCATTCCTCCTTTTAAAAAGTCAAATATGGGACCCCAGCTCATGGAATGATACCACCTGGACTCAGATTGAGTTGTTTTTTCTCACTTAATCTATGCTAGAAAATCCCCATAGACATACTCACAGGGTTGTTTCCATAGTGACTCTATCTAAGTCACATAGACTTGAAAAAACAAGATTCACCATCACAGTATCCAAAAGGCATTGGCTCTGGGAGCATCTGAAGATATCAATGTCTATAGATGGTCCACTATCAATATAAATTTCTGCAGCATTTACATATCACCTATGTCACCCTCTTGTATTCTTTAGATCATCTCTGGATAACTGACATACCAATGTGCTATAAACGTACTGTGAAGAGTTTTCCCATTACATTGTTTGGGGGGAAATGACAAGAAGAAAAGGTCTGTGCAGGTCCAGTTCATAGCAATTATGTTTTTTTTTTTTCCTGAATGTTTTCCATCTGGAGCTAAATCCCTGTATGCAGAGCCTGTGGCTATGGAAGGCAGGCTGTGTCTCCTTGCATGGATGCATGCACCAGCGTTGTCTTGATAAGCTCCTGGGTTGCTGCCAGCAGTTGCCCACAGGGACTAATGTATCTCCTTTGCATTTTGCAAATTAGGAGAGTGATGCTAAAGGAGTTGAAGCGACTCATTGAAGGTCACACAGCCAGTGAGGGACAGAACCAGTTTAATTCAGTCAGATCTAGCTGATGCCAGAGGCCAGAAAGTTCTCTTTGGTGTTCTGCACTGTTTTTGGCTAACCCTGGCATGGGTGGCTTGGGAAAGAAGGAACAGGTTTGGGATGTGTGCTCTGTCTTCTTCTGACTATTTTGTATGACAGTTGGAAAGTCTGTGGGAAGCTGTAGGACTCCTGTCTCAATATCCTGGGCTTTAAAATGGGTAATAGTAAGATCATTTTTTTAAAAAATTATCTTTTTGGAATAATAATATAAATTCACCATTCCCTAATTTCTTTTACCCACTCCAAACCTCACATAAGTATCCTCGTTATTTTTCAAAATCATGGTCTCTTTTTCATCAGTTTTTATTTAGGAATACTACATATTCTTAAATACATAAGTACAATCTAAGGGTCCTTTTGTAGGGTTTTTTGGAAGCTTGATTAATTTCTGTGATAGTATGGGCATATGGTAAGTACACTCATGTATTTGTTCTTACTAATGTGACTATTATTTATTGAGTATTATCTCTAGGCTGGATCCATGTGCTGGGTATAAAAGGTTGGTTGACATGCTGTGTCAGAAACCACTTGGAAGGTCCAGTTGTTCTCTAGTCACAGGTGAGGACACATGCACTATTGCCTGTCTCCTTTTTCCCTAGGGGTGTACTCATCTCTCAAGAGGGCTCCCTGGCACTCATGCATGGGAATCAAGGCTGTTACCAACCCCAGGATGACTCTTGACCAGTGGGAACAGCAGCTGATGGAGAGTGCTACTTACTCTCAGTCACTAGAAAGGACGTTGGAGTTCTCAATCACATGTTCTTAAATATTTGAGAGTCCAGCTGGTATGAGTCCCCAGAATCCCAGTAGTGACTATGTCAAGAAGAAATCTGCATGCTGCCTCTCCTTCATTCTCTGTTTGGGTCTGCCCAAACCCCCACTCATTCCTGCACCTTGGCCTCTTCCCCAAGTTCAACATGTCCTGGCTTCAGGCTCTGCTGGTCAGGGAGAGGTGAGGCTTGGGAACCCAGGCTGTCACAAGGCTACTAGAGGACATAAATGAAGATCCCAGGACTGCATAGTCAGAGCTGGCATCTGAGAGCTGGGTCTGCAGAGGTGTCTGGGAAAGTCTTAATGCAACAAGTCAACAGTGTATTCTGTGAGGTACAAGGTTAGCCTCATATGAGGACTACAGTGGATGCCCAGAGTCTGAGGAGCAAGCATTCTTCTGTCACAGAGTTTGATTAGAGACTTCTCAGGACCAAGTGTTCCCCGAGGGGCCTTGAGCACTTAGTAACACAACTGTACTATATTCTCCCCCTCCCCTCTTGACTAGAAACTGCTGGAAGGCAGTGGAAGCTTTCACTTCTACCATGTTAGACTAATGCTGTCCATTTTATACAAATGAACACATGGCCATGATCTTCTGGGAATGTGCCAAAAATAGCAAGTGTTTGTGTGAATTGTCTTAGAGGGTGCTTTGGGACTGACAAGAATTTCACACTAGTTTGTCTCTTCCAGAAAAGGTATATAGGTACTCTTCCTTCATTGGAGAACTTACATTCAGGAACCCAAGGCCTACAGAGCCTGCATGACTAATACCCATGTGGCTGAGCCACCGTGTTGCTCTGAAAAGTGGGGGCTGTTGGATGTTGGGCCTGGGAACACACAGCAAGCCATTACAAAGGAGGAATGTGGAAGCATGGCCTGAACTTCCTATCTGTCCTGCAAAGGCAGCTATAAGGATGTAGGGCTGGGCTATGTATTTCTACCCAGGCATGTCTCCTCCTTCCCTTGTTTGTTATCAGCTAGAAAGAAAGGCTCAGGAAGATGCTCACCCTCTACCCCCCTCTACCCAGGCCCACAGGGAGGAAGGCAGATTTTGTGTTGTTCTCTCAAGTCCACAAGTTTTTCATTACAAGATACCTGAAAATCAACTTAACAATAAAGAAAGGTCTACTTTAGTGCATGGGTTTAGAGCTAGGTCCCGCTTTTTGGACCTGTGCTGATGCATCACGCTGGGAGCGTGTGACAGAGGAGGACTGTCCCCATCAGGAAGGAGAGGGAGAAAGAATTCAGAATTTTCCATTATCTACCTAGAGGGCACATTCCAAATGACCTAACTTCCTCTCACTAGGCTCCTTCTTCTCCAAAGGTTCTGACACCTTCTGATAGTACCATGACCCAGTGACAAAGCCTTTAATATGTGGGCCTCTGGGGACATTTCAGACCCATACTAGAAGGTTCTCATTTCCCTGATGCTAACACCCATAGGCAGAGACTCAGGACAACAACACCAGGGGCCGTTTACAGTAGGAGTGACTAGCATAGACTGTTACATTTTTAGAAGTACTTTTAAATTGTGGTAGCATTTATGTAGTTCAACTTACCATCCCAGCCATCTTTAATCTCATAGTCCAATGGCATCAAATAACCCCACCACCATCCATCTTCAGCCCCCTCCTTCATCTTACAGAATCAAACCCACCACATTAAGCTCGAACTCCCCAGTTCCCTCATCCCCATCCCAGGAAGACTGTCTCTGTGTAGTGATTACTCCAGGTATTCAGGTACCTGGACTAACATTTGCCTTTCTCCTTACAGGTTTATTTTACTTAGCCCAATGCTTTTCTGGTTTAACTTTGTATTATATTTAACCATGCTGTAGGAAGCACCGGGCTATTCTTCCTTTCCACAGCTAGATAATATTCCATTGTGTAAACCTTGTCATTCCTCCCTTGACAGGTACCTGCTGGCTTCATTTTGGAGCTGTCGTGCGTTGTGCTGCTGTGAATATAGTTGTGCAAACGTCTCTTCAAGGTCCAGTTCCTCTGGGCTTGTGCCTGGTAGCCAGATTGCAGATCCTGTGCTGTTTGTTTTTGAGGAACCACAGCCCTGGTTTCCCTAGTGACTGCATCATCTTAAGCAGATACAAGAAGGCGACCTGTGATGCCTGAACGAAAAACTGAAGACTGAACAGACATATCCTAGCAAAAGAAAAAAAGAGGCCAGAGGGTCCCAGGCTGAAGAAACACATGTGTAATGTCCAGGGAGTCCCAGGGGCAGGGACATTTGAAGACCCCAGAGCTTGGGTAAGGTATGGAATATGGAGAAGAGGGGGAGAATGTCCCTGCTGTGTGAAGGAGATGGGCCACATCCCTTTAATGGTGAAGGTGAGAGACTCTGAGGAGAGAGGCCATCTGAGGGAGTTTGTAAGGCTATTTCTATAGGGCAGCCTGCTAGGAGGTTTTACTCTTAAAGGGAAGCAGCCAGAGCAGGCTAGCATGGCCTGGCCAAGCAGCCTGAGCACTCAGTGTGAGCTAGTGGAAGCTCATCCAGTCTTACCAGTTGTTAGTCTGGCCCCTCTCCTGTCCAGTCAGCCTGATTCTATTAATTCTTCAACCAGAGGCCTCTGAGGCCAGTTAGATCTTGATGTCAGCCTGCAATGCTGTGGCCTCAGGGCACAGAAAGGACCCAGCATGGCTACTCTACTGTCTTCACCTCATGCCTGACTTCCTGGTTAAGCCAGGACGGGGTGTGGGCTTGCTGTGCCCACGTGTGAGAGTTTCTGTAAGTTTGCCTCTCTTGTTTCCGCATGGTCTCCCTCAGCTTTCAGATCTCATTGATCCAGCAACATGGAGACCCCCAGAGGCTCAGAAACCGTCTTTAGTTCCCTGGGTGGTGTCATTCCCTGGTGGTTAGACTGGGTCTTCTGTAGATATTGAATGAATGGAGAGTGAAGAAGGTCAGAGCCAGAAAGGACTTTGGGAGCCTTCTTCTGTTCATGCCTTAACATACAGATGGGGAAACCTAGGCTCAGGGAGCCGAGCCTGCGTGAGAGCCATCCATCTTCAAGACTTTCTGGGCCATTCTTATCCCTAACTCCTTCAGAAGCAGCTGATCTCACTGGCCTGCGACATCAGGGAGAAGGGAAATCAGTAGAGCCAGGCAGGCTGGACTCTGCGACCTTCTGACCTTCTCACAGAAGCCCCTGGAAAGGTCAGCTGCTCTTTCCAGCAGCTGTCAGCATTCAGAGAAGCAGCTCTGACGCGTGGCTGAGGCAAGGAGCGAGGGAGGGAGGGACCTGGCAGAGAACCAAACTCCTCAGCATGAGTCATACAGACCAGAGCTTCTCGGGAGATCAGATGGGAACTGGGGAGGGGAAGGGTGACCAGAAGGATAGCACGTGCGCAGGGGGAGGACGAGCTGGGTGTGTGCGTCTGTCCACTGTGCAGTCACCAATCTGCTGGTGAGCCTGGAGGTAGGAGGGGGAGGGCTCCCTTCTGACAGCACCCTCTCTATCTCACAAGGCCACCTCCTTCAGTTTTTCTTTCTCCCCCCTCTTCCCCCCCCCCCCACCCCCACACCCTTATCCTCCTCCCAGCATAACTTCCAGGGCACATTGAATTGGCTCTATTTCCAGTGGCTTTTCTGATGGGCAGCCCTGCAGGCAGGAGTAGCTTGCTCCCTTTTCTTGGGTGCAGGCTGCCTACAGAGCCTCTGCATCCCTCTTTGCCTATAGGAGATGCTTCAGGTTTTCTGTGGAGACCTAGAAAGAAACAGAACCGGAAGGCATCTGTCTTTCCACCATCCTCTCCATGAGGCTTGGGCAGGGTGATCTCAGAGCCTTGTGAGCGGGCAAGGAGAGGGGGTGGGGCAAGGAGGTGGGGGTGGGTGGGTTGAGGAATTTGTTTTAAGGAAAAGCATGCAAAATAAGTACAAAGTTAATATTTATTCAGCATGTGGAATCATAACCAATTACACATTTCGGAAAGCGAACTACACAGTCGTAAGACCCCAGCAAAACCAACAACACAGTTTATAAATTATTATGGATCGTTGGTTGCCACTCATCTGTAATACTTTCATCCTACAAGCATTGGCTGCACGCTTTTTGATGTCTTCATAGGATGGTAATTTCTCATCATCATTTACTACAGAGAGGATTAAAAGATAACTCCATCTTTCTGGTGTGCACAGTGAGCTTATTAGTAACTTGAAAATGTGCCTCTTCCAGCTTTCCCACTTGGTGTTGGTAATGCTGTGTCTGCACCATCTTGTATTTTGGTGCTCAGTCTCCTGGGCAGACACGGTGTCCCTTGGAGTGGCTCATAGCCCAGACCCAAGCAGCTACTTCAGCTCAGGCATATGTGTAAATCAGCTGGTGCTCGCCTCTGCCTACCTCTCATTCTAGGATAAAGGAAGTGCAGCCATGAGACCTGAGGTCATGGTAGCCTCAGACTGGGCTGGGCAAGCTCCTGTATTTAGAGGTTTGGTGGGTGTGCTCAACCCCAGGAAAGGGACACAACCTCAGTCTTGGGGTCCTGCAGGGCAGTGACAGGTAACTTCAGCTGTGACAGTGCACTGTGATCCAACAGGGATTGCTGTGGCCTTCTGCCCGTGCACCAAACAACGCACAGGGACAGAGAGGGTCCTCTGCTGAGTGTGAGGCCGTGAGCTGTGAGCTGGGAGGTCTCAGAGGCCTCTCTCCTCACTATTTCTTAGAGTATCCATGGGGTGTTTGCAACAGAGGGGAGTCTTGCGCTATCTCTTTCAGTTCAGTGGCTGCTCAGTGGCCATTTCCCAGGCTCCTTACAGGCAATAAGCATTTATTTTACCTGGAACCCTCAAGTCAGGTCACCAACACCACAGCTTCTGATGACGGTTCTTGTCTAGGTTACAAACATGCAACTTCCTGTTTGTCCTCACATGGTGGTCAGAGAGTGTAAGAACTCTCTGGGCTTCACGGATTCATAAGACCTCACCCTGATGAAGTAATTACCTCCTCCAGGCCCATATCCTGCTGAGGATTAAACATCCTGGTGGTTAATCTTCATTGTCAGCTTGATGGGATTGAAAATCACCATGGAAATGTATCCCTGCCTGTATCTATGAGGTTGTTTAGCCGAATGTGGCAGACCCACTCAGAATGTGCGTGGTACCACACAGTGGGTTAGGGCCCTATGCTGAACCAAAGGAGAAAATTAGCTGAGTGCCAATGTTTCTGCTTTCTACTGCCTGACGGTGGCCACAACGTGGCCAGCTACCTCGTGAGCCTGTTATTATGCCTTCTCTCTCACCCCAAACAGTGTAGCATCTTAAACCATGAGCCATACCAAACCCTTCCCAAAGGGTGTTTTGTTATAATAATAGAAAAAAACTAATACACACACACACACACACACACACACACACAGAGAGAGAGAGAGAGAGAGAGAGAGAGAGAGAGAGAGAGAGAGATGTGGGAGAGAGGTCCAGACCCTGAGACCTTGGGGCTGGCTTCTTTACCAGGAAGTCAGCTCTGGGTGAGGTTTGTCCTTTTCAGCAATGTTTTGTTTAGTAAGGGTTAGAACCATCTGTGAACATATTTGACACAGGTTTGGTTTGGGCTCGATTGTAGGTAACAATGTTGCTGTATCCACATGGAGAGCCTGAGAGGGTGAAGGGGGAGTTGAGAGGGTCAGAAAAAGTTTCTGAACCCACTCAGGAAACCAAATCATTCCAGACACAGGGCAATAATACAGCTTTGGGTTGTTTTGGGACTGTAGGAAACACAGCTGTTGATGGCTGAGAACTGGCCCTGCCTACAAGGAAGCACAAGGCACACTTGTGTAAACCTTGTAGCTTTGGAGGCAAACAACCTCAAAATATTTCTATGTGGACAATTCTATGTGTATTAATCTAAGAAAAGACTCTTGAGTAGAGAACCGGCCGGTGGGACAGACACAGACCAGCCACTGCATGTCATTGTGATGTCAACTGCTTAGTGTCTTGCTAAAAATAGTTTTCATCTCTGACCTTAAGAATGATGACATTAGCTACGTTCTACCATGCTGATGTGACCCACAATGCATCAGGCACCATTCCAAAAGAAGCCTATGAGTTTTCATTTGGCCATAGCTGATTGTCAGAGAACAGTCTGGAGCAAGAATAGCTCATATGATCCTGTACAGTCTCCTTGCAATCCTGACCTCACACCACAAGAGAGGGGAAAGGAGGGGAGGGGAAGGGAAGGGAGGGGAGGGGAGGGGAGGGGAGAGGAGGGGAGGAGAGGGGAGGGGAGAAGGCAAGAGGGGAAGGGAGGGGAAACAGAGCCACTGGGATATGGATGGGTGCCTAGGAATCTAGGATGCAGAGTTAAGCTTTCAGTCACCCAGAACTCATGGTAGCATGGACTCAGATGAGAACTACTTGCATGCCGCCACTAACTTCTAGCTGAATTTGGCATTTCCATCACCATGCAGCTGTGACTGTGACTCGGTCACCTGAGTGAACTATGAATGCTTTTACATCACAGGGAGGTGCCTGTAGATAGACCATTACTTCTATGGCTTGTCACTGCCTCGAAGTTACTGTGGTTAGACTCACAGCAGACCCTGTCGTTTAATATTACTCACAGCAAGCAATATCATGCTATGTATTAATTTTTGAAAGCGTTGTCACAATAGGGCTTCACCAGAGCTCGTTTGGCTTTGTTTTATCATATGCATTTAAGAATGCTGTTCTGAGAAAGACTCTGTCAACCTCACCTGACTGTCAAAGTGTTTGTTATGGTCTGTATGTGCTCGGCCTAGGGAGTAGCACTATTAGAAGGTGTGGCCTTGTTACAATAGGCGTGTCACTGGGGGTGTGGGCTTTAAGACCCTCATCCTAGCTGCCTGGAAGCCAGTTTTCCACTAGCAGCCTTCAGATGAAGATGTAGAACTCTCAGCTCTGCCTTCACCATGCCTGCCTGGATGCTACCATGTTCTTTGATGATAATGGACTGACCCTCTGAACCTGTAAGCCAGCTCCAATTAAATCTTGTCTTTTTAAAGACTTGCATTGGTCATGGTGTCTATTCACAGCAGTAAAACCCTAACTAAGACAGGGCTCCAAACACAAAATAGTCCAGATACCTGACTTGGGGTATGGGCTACAGAGCCAGGTCCCCCTGAAGTCATTTCTGCTATAGGATATGGAATGCATTTCATAGCCATGTGGGAATTCCTATCCTTAACCAGAGATGTTTATCCTCGGCAGTACTGGCATGTGGGCTACTTGCATTTTGGTTGGCGTGTCACAGTGGCATGTCACAGTCACTGTTCTGGGCTCTGAAGGATGTGCAGCAGTGTTCTTGGTACTGTCTATATGACAGCATCCCATTGGCAGCTGTAGCAACCCAATGCACCTTCTCTTTGCTCCACATCCATGTCCCCAGGGAGAATGCACAGCAGGCTGCAGTACAGATGTGCTGTGCTGAATACGGTGTGGCACTGGAGGAGTTTTTAGACTTTGACTGTGGTAACCTATCAATGTCTAAGCATCCAAGAAAGGCAGAGTTCTGTCCCATTTCTCTTAGGGGACCAGGTTTCAGCAGGTTCAAGAGCAAGAGAGACTGGTCTAGATGGAAGCTACAAAAGGCCCTCCCCACAAGTTGTAACAGTCTTCACGATAGTAATTCTGACAGGGAGCTCTGAGCTCCCAATCTTGCTGAAGTCACACTGGGATGGCGATGTGGAGACCTAAGGAAAACACCTGACCTGAAAGATGGGGTACCGGGGCCCTAAACCCAGGGTGCACAGGAACTATAGAAAATAACCAACCCAGCTTAAGAGGACCTTTGAGTCCCCTAAAAACCAGAAGAGCAAAGGCACCCTGTGTACAATGCTGCCCTGACTCCTGCGGCTGGTCACCAGCGGACCAGAAGGGAGGGAGTTATTTCTTGATTCTTTTAAGTACAAAGAGGAAACGTGGTCATGTACCACATGATTACATGTTGATCAAGGCTGGATGGCGGAGCCCACAGTGGTTTTGATGGAGCTGAAGGGCTCCTCTCATCCAGTGGCAGGGTGGTTGTTACCATGTCCTTGTGCCAGCATGCACTACTTATGTGGATGGTGACGCTGATGTCCACAAAGCTACTGAACAGTTGTGTAAAGCATTACACGAAGAGCTGTGTATCCCGCACTATACTCGATAATGCTGGTGAACAGCTGTGTTTATGTATTGCCACACAATAGTTTTATTGTTATTTTGGAGCCTAATCCTTCTACGTAGAAAGAGTTTAGTGTGAAATGGTCTGTCATATTTTGATCAGCAGCTCCACACATCTCCTGTGTAGCCCCTACCACCACCTTGTTTTGAGATGAGATATTTTGTAGCTCAGGCTAGCCTCAAGCTCACTATGTAGCTGAGGTTGACCTTGAACTTCTGATCCTCCTGCCTCCACCTCCCCAGTCTTGGGATTACATGCATTCACTACTATGCTATTTATTTACTTGTTTGTTTCTTTATTACATAACAGTTAGGATAGACCCCAGGGCTCCATGTACGGTAGGTAAACTCTATTAACTAAGTTACAGACCTACCATTACTTTGTGTCTTGCTGGCATCATGTCTGCCTTGACCTAGGCCTTGGTTTGCCTAAGGGCACTCTGGTATTGACACAAGGGCAGAATTGCCTAACAGTGGGCTTTTAGTCCTCTCTATCTTTAAGGGATGCCGGGCTGTAACAGAGCCGAGAGCAGCTCTGGTTTCTGAGTGTTTGCCTGACACCAGAAATGATTCTAAGTAGTCTGTGTCATCATATTTAATCCTAACAGCAAACTTGGGGTGGTGCCATTAGTGTCCTTGATTCACAGGACAAAGATAAGAGGCTTAGATGCCAGTTATGACGCCTGACTGTGCTTGTATGAGTGACAGAGCTGATGCTTTAAACCCAGGGATGATTCCAAACCTGGGTTTAACTGGGGGTCATCCCTGCCCCTTCTAGGTGCCCCAGCTCCCAAGGGCAACAGCACTAAATCGCTGTTAGGAGCCCACAAAGATTGCTCATCTAACGGTATTTGAAGGAAATGAAGGAGGTGGTCACTATGGCTTACAGACTTGAGAATTCAGTGCTGATTCTAGACATGTCCTGAGTCAGTGATTAACCTATGACCCAGAGCCCCGAGATTCCAAAGTGGCCGATAGAAGGCACCTTAAATGTGGAAAGAGGCACAGAATGAGCCAAGGTGGGCAGCTTCGTTCTTCCTGATGTCCCTGCTCAGTCTTGAGAGCAGTATTGGCGGGGAGCCTGCGGATGGCTTTCAACCGATGATCTGTCCACCTTTCCCACGACATCCATCCACAAGTGCAGATGTGAGGCTTGAGGTTATTACATTACCATCAGAGCAGGTTGCTGCTCTGTGGGTTGAAAACTGTGTCTCACAGAGCCTAATGAGCTATCATGGAGCAGAGGATGTGTTGGTAAAAAAAAACAAAAAAACTCACTAAACAGGATGTGTCCTTGTGAGCATTCAGGGAACAAAGCAAGTGCCATCCAGCAGGTGGATGCTAGCAATGCCTGAGAAACTGGGGAGGTGAGCCATGCTGCTGACGTGTCTGAGTATAATTATAGTAAAGATGACTGCCAACAGTCTTAAATACGAACCCGTACCAAATGTGGTTCTAATCACATTACATGAGTCAGCTAATTGAGTTCCTCCCAGTGGCTGTATGAAACCGGTCCTATTATCTTTCCATATTTCACAGTTGAAAACACACTGAGCTACGGCTCTCTGACAGTGTGATAGCTAGCACATAGCTGAGCCAGACCATCTCAATCAGTTCTGAGATTCTCCTAGTAATGTAGAGAAAGACGGGCTGATGTAGCCATGGGCGGTGGTGCATACCTGTGGTCCTAGCATTAGAAGCAAAGGGTTATGAGTTCAAAGGCCCCGTTTAAAGGAGTTAAAATGGAAAATGACTAATGTGTACCCCAAAAAGCTGGTGACTTTTTGTGGAGTGGCTCTGCTGCCTCCTCCTTTGGCCAGCTTTCCCTGCTCCAGGGTGGGAGTAGCAGCCTCTCCAATGTTCTCACCAGACACCCAGTGCTTATCACTGTTCCCGATTCTTGTTGTTCATGTCTGCATCTCTCCTGGACTCATCACATCCATTATGAAGCCCCAGAACCAAGGCATGCGTGGGTATTGATGAATGTTGACAAGAGGATTGGAGGACATTTAGGAAAGTCTAAAGTGTGAAGAGAAGAGATGACCCAAGGCCATGAAGAGAACCAATAATGGAGGTGTATGGGGCATGCATGAAGAAAAGTCAATCAAAGGCCAAAATGGGGTCAGGGGTGGATGGTGGGAAACGAGTGTCTTCCACATAAGCCTGGGGTACCGAAGGGCCTTTGGGGTTTCCTTTCCTGGAACCCTTGGATGGCCTGGAGTCATGGAGGGACTCTCAGAATTTTCCTAGAGTCGATAAGTCTTTAAGAACAGACTCTGAATCTAAAAGTTGGGCTGCTCTCTTCTTCCTTTGAAAGACATGGAGGAAACTTAAATGTACCAAATGAAGGAAGCCAGGCTGGAAAGCTTAAAAGCTTAAGTACTGATTTTCAACTTTCTGGAAAATGCAAAACTAACGACATTAAAAAGATAAGTCTCTGCTTCTCTCTCTCTCTCTCTCTCTCTCTCTCTCTCTCTCTCTCTCTCTGTGTGTGTGTGTGTGTGTGTGTGTATGTGTGTGTGTGTGTGTGTGTGTGTGTGTGTGTGTGTGTGTGTGCCAGGGGTACAAATCAGCTTAGCACAGAGGAAAGCTTGGGACAGTGAAACAATTCTGTGTGTTACAATCCCAGCGGACACAAGCTTGTGAAAATCTGTAGACTGCAGAACACAAAAAGCCAACACCAATGTAAGCTATGAAGTTTCGTCAGCCTTATACCAATTATGAGCTGATTAATTAGCAATTGCACCCTCCCCGTGCAGGATATTAATAGGGGAACTCTACTTTGGAGGCATTTTTTAGAAGGCATCTAGATCTGTTCTAAAAAAGAAGCTCTATTAAAGAGTTGGGCCTGGGCATACAGGCCTGTAATCCCAGTGACTCTAAGAGATTGAAGCTAGAGAACTCCAAATTTAAAGCTTTCCTAAACTAGAGTGAGTTCAAGGTCAGCCTAGGAAGTCCAGAGATTTAGCTCAGTGGTGTTTTCATTTAGTATGTGTGAGGTTTGGGATGGCTTCAGTTGCCTTCACAACACACACACACACACACACACACACACACACACACACACACACACACACACACACAGGAGAAAAGGGGGATGCAAGGGTAAAGGTCTTGACCACGCCCACAACATGAACAGCAACTCTGCATCAACAGTCTTAGGAACACAGCCTTATGCACAAGTGTGGCTTTCTTACCCTAAGACAGACAGGAAAACAGGCTTCTAAAGAGACGAACACACTCCCTAAGGCCACAAATGCCATGTGATTCTAACAAATCTGTAGGCTCCATCAAGCCTATAGATTTCTTTGGGATTCTACTGTTCTAAGTTCTTTACACTAGAATGGACTCCACAGAGTCACTGTCAGCATCTGGACCTCTGGCCAAGACCGATTGCAATGGGGTCTACAGGAGGGCCACGAAAGCCCAGAACATCAAAAGGCTGTTATCTCTTGACTTGTACCCTTGCCCAAAGTAAAGGGACCGGTTCTTAGACCCATTTCTTGCCATGGCGGGTAGGGCACTGGGATATGCTGCTCCTGAACTGAAGTGCTCCAGGGAGGAGCTAAACTGAATGTCATTCTGAAGTCCATGTCAGGGTGGGATAGAGTTGAGGACTAACAGGAGTGGACAGTTGCGGAAAGGGAGTGGAGAACAGACAGAGCTGGGCAATACTTGATTCTTGATTAAAAACAAAATGACCAACCAACTGCAACAAACACCAAGAAGACTAATACTCTGGCAGAGCCTCTTTAAGACATGTTTTGTTCTCACCATATCGCTGAGGAACCCAGGACTGGAGGGGCCCACCCCGCCCTCCATACCCTTTCTGACGCCCATGTTCATCTAAATTTAATTCGCCCTGAAATAGCCGTCAGCCCAGCTCACAGTGCTCCATCTCACCCCAGTAATGTCCTGGCTCCAAAATTTCCAATAGCCTTCCCCTCCTCCAAGGCCATTTACTAAGTCCCTTAGCATAGCCCCAAGCCTTTGTGAAGTGGCCCTCACCAACTAGGGAGCATAGGTGGCCTACACATGGCCTCCAGACAAATATCAGTCTGTTCCTTTGGGCTCCATCTCATGGCCATTCCCAAACTTCACCTGCTAGAATTCTTTCTTCACTGGCCTCAGAGGAGCATGGCCCAGGCCCCCTGAGGCTAGCAACCTCTCAGAGCCTGTAATGGCTATTCTTGGTTGTCAACTTGACTATATCTGGAATGAACTACAAGCCAGAATTGGAGGGCTCACCTGTGATCCAGATCTTGAGGCTGGAAGACACAAATTTCTGACCTGGATCTTGGCATGGAGATCTTGAGGCATAGTGGCTATGAAAAGCTTAGGTCCAGGCAAGGTAGTACATGCCTTTAATCCCAGGAGACTAAAGCAAGGAGTCAGCTTGGGACAAAACAAGCCCCATATCACAGCATGGTGGTACACACCTTTAATCTGGGCCACACCTTCTGCTGGAGACCTACATAAGGACATTGGAAGAAGGCAGATTCACTCTTCTTTGCCTGCTTGCCCTTACTTGCCAGCACATCTGTTGGAATCTACTTCTGCAGAAGACCAGATGAAACAACTAGCCTCGTGGGACTGAGCAACTGCTAGATCCTTGGACTTCCAGTTCACAACTGCCCATTGTTGGGGAGTTTGGCTACAGACTGTAAGCCATCATACTAAATTCTCTTACTATATAGAAACAGTCCACACATTCTATGACTCTAGAGGACCCTGAAAGGCATGAAGTTCTCAGTATGTAGCCAGCTTGCTTTCAGGTAGCCAATCTACTCTGGTCACTCAGAATGATACATGGCAGGCACTTTGGGACTGATTTCTTACCCAGTGTGAGGCAGTACATTACCCAATATGGCAGTCAACCACACACACACACACACACACACACACACACGCACACACGCACACACGCACACACACACACACATTATATATTAATGTCATACACATTATATATTAAGTTTTATGATTTCAGGACCACCATGCTCACGGTTTGTCCTCTTTACAAGTGTCTAACACTCTCTGGGACCCAGTTCTGCCTGCCAGACCAGGTGTCTCTATCTCTGGACTTCCTCCTTTATCACCTTGGAAATGATGTACGGGTATGAACTTTTATGCTTTGAATTCCAAATAGACAATAAAACGAAGGGAGCAGGTTAGTGGTCATCTACAGGGCTGCCTGTAGAGATGAGTGAATCCTCAGGGTGTTTGTGGGGACGGAGGGGTTCTGAGGTTCTCTTGACCTTGGTGAGCAGAGCTGCGCTGGGCTGGGAATGAGCTAGAACACGAGGACCTGACGGCCCATGGCCTGACACTTCCATTTACACAACAGCTTGCTATGCAGGAGCTGGGGATGAGGTCCTAGGAGGACAATTCCAGGGACAGATGTGGCTTAGCTATTCTCTCCACTTGGGATAGATAGCCCCTTATAAGCCTCATATACAAATACCTTAGAGGGCCAAGGGACCAAGGCTGGTGAAAGGTGTGTGAGAATGCATGTGAGGGACCAATCTGTATGGCGGCCTCGCCCCTTTGACCTGCAGCTGCCCTGTCTCAAGAGTCCTCTGCACCTGAATGTTTGACTTACATCAGCGGCCATGCACAGCCTAGCAATGAATGCAGGGAGACACCATTCTAAATTTCTGCATGTAGAAACAAAAGCTCAGTGAAGCTAGTAATGGATCTAAGCTCACAGCCAGGTGGCCATGGAGGAGGCGAGCTATGAAGCCCACACTCTCCCATGATGCTCTGGAGAGCTACAGTCCAAGTGGGAGGGGATTTGAATACCTGTTGTGTAGAGGGAGGATGGAATCTGAGAAGCCCCTGGACCTAATGGGCTGGGGACCAGGAGGCTTTGCGCTTGATAATCTTGGACCCGCTGGTGGCCAGGGACCATTTCGGTAGCAACAGAAGGCAGCCTTGTCTGTGTGCCAGCTGCTAGACCGAGTGTAATTAGGTGGGAAAGGGCCTGAAGCATCCGCACAGGCAAATCACAACCTTGCAATTAAGAAAAGCTACACGGTAATGAAGTGTGAAGATGCCTGTGCTGTGCTCACACTGGGGAACCAGTCAGCCAGCACTGGGCTGCTCTGCAGCAGCTTGGATGCAGCCCCGAGGTGGGCACTGCCCAAGCCCGAGGAGACTGGTACTCGAGAGAGAGCCAAGACGGGTACTCTTCCTTCCTCCATAGCCCTGTCTGTTTCCACACTGAGGTCTGTGGAAGGTGACCTGCTCCCTCGCACTACAGGGACTTTGGGATATTTAAAGGAATTCTGTTGGGACGACACCATTCTTGGAACATCACCAAATTTCTTTCTGTCAGAAGTACCTAGGGTGGGACAATGAACCCTAAGTAACATCTAGGAAGATGCTTGCTATGGGCACAGAGTTGAGTGCTATCAGGCAGGGTGCGGGTGAGTGGTTTGGAGATTGTGATGCTGTGTTTACACAGCAATGGTCTCTCCTCCCCCCACTGCCACCCAGCCTCCAGATGAGAACGATACCCGTGAGCTCCCTGATGCCTGCTGTGCTGTCATTCTTCCTGGGGCCCGGTTGCAACCCTGGTCATTGGTGACCAGGTCAGATGGCCATCCTGCTGCCAGAGGATTTCCCAAAGAGAGGCAGGGATGGCCTGAGACAGCTCTGTGTGCCTCCTGGGAGATGGGACTCTTACCCAGAGGTCTCTGGGACACAACCCAAATAAGGAGGCATGGAAGGGAACAGGTGTGAGAACAAAGTGCAGAGGTGTGGCTGCCTGGATGTTGTCCATGTCAAGGCAGTGACATGTCAGTCACCATATGTCAACTCCTTTAATAAATGGAGCTGAGGACATGGAGTTTCACCAGGGATGGCGTGCAGCTGCCACTCAAGCAATCTGCAACTGCCCACAGCAGTAAGCTCAGGCTTAGCAGCACTCTGCCACTAACGGTGGCAGTGCATACGTCAGGGCAAAGCCCACCCTTTTGATACGGTGTCTCCTTCAGCTGAGTGTTCTAAATCCCACATTTTATTTCTACCACCCACAACCAACGTCACCCACCTCCTGCCCTCCCCACCCCACCCCACCATTAAAGTCACACTTCAAACTGTCGTTTTCTTTTTTAATTTTTAATCAGTCTGTGTTGAGAGAAAACAGGATTCGATCAAGCCTCCGTCCCTCGGTGCTCTAGCAGCACAGTGATTCTATTGGATGAGAGTTTTGTTCATATTTGTCTACAACCCAGAGGAGGGATGGAAACGACACCATGGACCAACATGTATTTGAAGAGACACTTCTGGACTCGAGGCTCTTAAAAAAAATCAAACAATTGCTTAGGCACAACACCCAGTGGGTGCCATGAGACCCTCATGGAAATACGGGATGGCAGGCAGGCAGGGCCAAAGGCCCCCCGAAAGCAAGAGGGCAGGGTGGCTTGGGGCTGGGAGGCCAGCCTTTGGACTGAGCAGGACAAAAAAGAGAGCTGAGGGGCTGGGAGTGGTCTCAAAAGATCCGGCTCCCGCTTCCTTCTCCCTCCAAATGCAGACCGTGTTTACAGAAACTTTCCACTTTGGAAAATAAAAGAATGGTTAGGTTTTAGGGTCGGGGTAGAGTGACAGCAATGACCCACATAGGAAGGCATGAGCAGATAAATTTGAGTGGAGTCTGCCAAATGCCAAAACCAAACATGACCAGGTTACGGGGTCCACCACAAGATGCATCTGAACGTGTTCTCACCATGTGTAAAGCCACGGGTCTATTCCACACCGCAGGTCCACTGCCAGACCACGCCTACAAACATGTCACCAGGGGGCAGCACAGAGCATAGGGGCTTGGCATGAAGAAATTTTCAGAAAGCGGAGTTGGCTTGTTTATCCTTTCCTTTCTCGTTCAAGCCGCCACATCCTGCTTTGATTGGCTGTCCAGGTGTAAGAGATGGTCTGAGTGTCACATGAGAGTCTTTCCTTGGGAGCCCGTCCCTTACTAAGAAGGGCAAAGAGAGGATCTGCTCTTGGGTTTGCAGGTCAACGTGGGCTTTTTTTTTTTTTTACAGAGGCTGACCCGTCCAGATCTAAAGTCCCTAGACAGTTCAAAGCAGATTTTAGAAGCAAATTTATACAATGTGACATGCTTTCAGAGGAGCAGGGAGTGCTGTTAGCAGGAGCAACAGGATGTGTGTGGCACAGTCTCACGCTCTGTAGCAAGAGACACCCAGCTCTGACACAGGGGTGAGGCAGAGAGAGTCCCCTCTGCACTTGGTTCCCTGCTGGTCATGATAAACCCTTGAGTCTCATTTGAAAGCACCGCCTTTGCTGTTGGCCAGACCCACAGTCCTGCTGGAGATGTACGGTATGAATCACTGTCCTTATGTAGATAGATTAAAAATGACCCCTGGTCCCCAAGCTCTGTCCTCCTGTGGTCTCTCTTCAAGGCTCTTTTCCCCAAAGGGGACAGTGGGACTAGCAGGATGTCACCAGGCTATGGGTCCTCTTCCATGAGCGGGATCTCTGGAAAGAAAGCAAGAGATGGTTATTTGCTTAGTTCGACTGAAAGCTACATGGAGTTACAAGCCTCATTAAAACAGCTCCATCCTAGAAATCAGCGGAGAAAGGAAAACGTTAAGTTCCATGTGTCCATTAAAGGTCAAATAAAACAGCGTCCCTTCTCCCCGCCCTGTACACCATCTATCCGCTAGAGAACAATTTGTGACTTTTATATCCAGCTCATAAAAAGGATAATGTTAAACTTTCACCACAAGCCCTCATAGTGGCTTAGGCCAAAATGTCACCATTTCAAGTGCAGAGAGGCAGGGAGGAGCACAGGAAGGGTGCTCTGAGGGGCCAGCAGGCCTGTTTCTACCCTGCTCCTGCTGCACAATGTAGCCACGCTTTACAGAGCTGTGCCAGGCTTCCCTCCCTGGGAAGTGGACCCCTGAATATTCTCATGGGCTATGGTCTTCCTCATGGCAGATGAACCTTTCACTGCACATGGCTAAAGTGACTTCTGAGCACACAGCACTTTTCTGGGGTCAGGTGGGGGTGTGTCACCCCACAGGTGAGGTTGGCAGCAGTCCACTGCACTGGCCTTCCTCAGGGCCCAAAGTGGGAAGATAGGGCCCCAAGTGGGAAGTTAGGGCCCCATGTGCACAGTGGCATTGCCCAGAGAGGGAAAGTAGGCCCTGTATGCATGGTGGCACTGACCCAGAGAGGGAAAGTAGGCCCTGTATGCATGGTGGCATTGACCCAGAGAGGGAAAGTAGGCCCTGTATGCATGGTGGCATTGACCCAGAGAGGGAAAGTAGGCCCTGTATGCATGGTGGCATTGACCCAGAGAGGGAAAGTAGGCCCTGTATGCATGGTGGCATTGACCCAGAGAGGGAAGGTAGGCCCTGTATGCATGGTGGCATTGACCCAGAGAGGGAAGGTAGGCCCTGTATGCATGGTGGCATTGACCCAGAGAGGGAAAGTAGGCCCTGTATGCATGGTGGCATTGACCCAGAGAGGGAAGGTAGGCCCTGTATGCATGGTGGCATTGACCCAGAGAGGGAAGGTAGGCCCTGTATGCATGGTGGCATTGATCCAGAGAGGGAAGGTAGGCCCTGTATGCATGGTGGCATTGACCCAGAGAGGGAAAGTAGGCCCTGTATGCATGGTGGCATTGACCCAGAGAGGGAAAGTAGGCCCTGTATGCATGGTGGCATTGACCCAGAGAGGGAAAGTAGGCCCTGTATGCATGGTGGCATTGACCCAGAGAGGGAAAGTAGGCCCTGTATGCATGGTGGCATTGACCCAGAGAGGGAAGGTAGGCCCTGTATGCATGGTGGCATTGACCCAGAGAGGGAAGGTAGGCCCTGTATGCATGGTGGCATTGACCCAGAGAGGGAAAGTAGGCCCTGTATGCATGGTGGCATTGACCCAGAGAGGGAAGGTAGGCCCTGTATGCATGGTGGCATTGACCCAGAGAGGGAAGGTAGGCCCTGTATGCATGGTGGCATTGATCCAGAGAGGGAAGGTAGGCCCTGTATGCATGGTGGCATTGACCCAGAGAGGGAAAGTAGGCCCTGTATGCATGGTGGCATTGACCCAGAGAGGGAAGGTAGGCCCTGTATGCATGGTGGCATTGACCCAGAGAGGGAAGGTAGGCCCTGTATGCATGGTGGCATTGACCCAGAGAGGGAAGGTAGGCCCTGTATGCATGGTGGCATTGACCCAGAGAGGGAAGGTAGGCCCTGTATGCATGGTGGCATTGACCCAGAGAGGGAAGGTAGGCCCTGTATGCATGGTGGCATTGACCCAGAGAGGGAAGGTAGGCCCTGTATGCATGGTGGCATTGACCCAGAGAGGGAAGGTAGGCCCTGTATGCATGGTGGCATTGACCCAGAGAGGGAAGGTAGGCCCTGTATGCATGGTGGCATTGACCCAGAGAGGGAAGGTAGGCCCTGTATGCATGGTGGCATTGACCCAGAGAGGGAAGGTAGGCCCTGTATGCATGGTGGCATTGACCCAGAGAGGGAAGGTAGGCCCTGTATGCATGGTGGCATTGACCCAGAGAGGGAAGGTAGGCCCTGTATGCATGGTGGCATTGACCCAGAGAGGGAAGGTAGGCCCTGTATGCATGGTGGCATTGACCCAGAGAGGGAAAGTAGGCCCTGTATGCATGGTGGCATTGACCCAGAGAGGGAAGGTAGGCCCTGTATGCATGGTGGCATTGACCCAGAGAGGGAAGGTAGGCCCTGTATGCATGGTGGCATTGACCCAGAGAGGGAAGGTAGGCCTTGTATGCATGGTGGCACTGAAGAACCAGAGAGGGAAGGTAGGCCCTGTATGCATGGTGGCATTGACCCAGAGAGGGAAGGTAGGCCCTGTATGCATGGTGGCATTGACCCAGAGAGGGAAGGTAGGCCCTGTATGCATGGTGGCACTGAAGAACCAGAGAGGGAAGGTAGGCCCTGTATGCATGGTGGCATTGACCCAGAGAGGGAAGGTAGGCCCTGTATGCATGGTGGCACTGACCCAGAGAGGGAAGGTAGGCCCTGTATGCATGGTGGCACTGAAGAACCGGACTCCTTTACGTCAGTTTTCGCAGATGTGCTGGGACACATCTCTACCTGTGTGTGTTACTGTTCCCAAGTCCCACTTTCAGGTCCTATTCAATTAAAGGACAAGAAGGCACCCTCTACCCCCACATCTTTGGCATCAAAACTGAGATGCTGTAATCTCTCCGGGCTTTCAACTCCATGGCTTGGTACCTTTTGGGGGGCCTGGTGAAATTTCTATTCCTGGGCTCATTACTCACAGAATACTGATCATTCTTTGCTAACAACTGGCCTGTTGGTAGCCCTACAAGTCGAGAGAATGAGAAGCAATGCCCGTCGGGTGAGAAGCAGGCCCGTGGCCTGACCCTGCGCTGGGGCGCTAGCCACAGCTTTGGAAATGCTTACCATCTGCAATGTCGATGCCCGGGCTTGTGGATGCCACCTCCCCTGCTGTGCTTGAAATCGTGTCAGGGGTGTCCGGGGCAGGGCGGCTGCCCCCTTGGCACATGGGGGGTGAATATAGACTCTGGAGCATCTCCGAGGAACCCGAAGTACTGTCACAGGTTTCTGACTCCCCAGGGCCTGTGTCCGTGTCCCCGGAGCCGGGGTATGCTGGAGGGCTCTGGTCATCCACAGGTAAAGGACAGCCCTGGCCCACGGAGGCCGGGTACCCCGGGCCTAAGGCACTCGAGCTACCGTTCACAGCCTCATCATAGGTCGGGAGCATGACGGGCACTCCATCCACGACCACAAAGTCGGGGTCACTGCTGGAACTCCTGGGAGGACCCCTGTGCAAAGGGAACAATGGAAACACATCAGGGTCTACGTCACCCCAGGAATGAGGCAGAGAGGTTTTCTGTTGATCAATCTCTATACTAAGGAAGGATGGGGACACTAAGTGCCCAGAGAGGACTGCCAGTCTGTACTCACTAGGCTGCTTCTTTGTAAAAACAACAACAACAACAACCAAAACCCCACTCCAGTCATTTTAGAGAGGTAGACAAAACACAATAGAAAATAGAAAAGATGAACTACTAATTTCCATCTCTGACTGTGCCGTGCCAATTACCCAGTTCATGATTGTCTATTCATGGCCACCTTAGACCCAGTACAACACCATGGGCCAGGCTGAACCTGCACAGTTGCTGTGAAGGTTTTAGGTGGCAGAGAAGCCAGGCTACCATCCTGGCAGGTGCTCTCTGCTTTGTGGATCACATGTACAGCTCCTGGCCTGGCCCCCCGTGCCTGTTATCACTGTGAGCATGCATGGCTGCACCCGACCCTACGTAATGGGTGTCAGCAACATCTGCATCCATCTGACCACCAGGCTCTACTCCTGGCCCCAGAAGAGCCCAGAGCAGTAAGCTGCTTACAGCTTGATTATTTCTGTTGGGGACCTGGAGTTGAAAGCTGTGGCCAGAGAAGAGAGAGTGATCTGTCTTGCTGTAATGGTGCCCAAAACGCTTCTGGGAGGGCACACGAGATGCCTGGGCATGGCTTTTGTCGGGGACTGGCGGCATCAGCCCTCGCTGTTCACTAACGTGAGAGGGACAACCTCATGCTCGCGGCTTTGAAACATCTTGTAAAAGCTTAGTGTTATGGCAGCTGCCTTTTTGCTCCAGAGAGAGAGGTTACCAGAAAAGGCAAGAGATGATAAGAGGACTGCGCTCCCTAGAAGGTGGGAGGCAGAAGCAGGGAGAGCCTGGCGCTGCTAGGCGTGTGCCTGGATGCTCACTCCCCTCTGGGCAGCCCGTGGCCTCCCATTAGCCTTCTGGCTCACTCGGGGCTTCTTCCTTGTTCCTTGCTTTTTGAGATGTCAGACCAGAGCAGGCAGATAGTGCCATCTCCTTTCTCACCCTAACAGGCCATGGTCAGGCCACACTCCCCTCTACACAGTCAACCCATGTTGTGTGACTTTGATATACTTGGATCTCAAATACCTGGAACCCAGAGAACACTGTCATCTATCCTTGGCATGCCTGGGTACCTTGTATTCTGTTTGGACAGATGACACCATTTCCCCTAAACAACTCAAGGACATTGTAGGAGCATCAGGTGAGGCTGAAAAGATTTCAAAAACACCCTAGTAGTCTATATTTTGGAAAACTCTTCCAAGCATAATATAATATATATTCAAAGCATAATATGTATATGTGTGTGTGTGTGTGTGTGTGTGTGTGTGTGTGTGTGTGTGTGTGTGTGTGTGTGTATTTTGCTTTGTGGGCCATTTGAAAGTCTGCTAATGCACCATAAATCACAGCTGTGAGGTCTAGCTTTCTCTTTGTGATCCTTTGGCTTTCTTGAGAAACTGTAATTGCTTAGTGATAGAACATGGTCCCTAGATTAATAAATAATAATGCTGAGGACCCTGAGAGCAGATGGAAAGTTTGGGAAAGAAAGAAAGGTAGGTTCCTGAACCTCAGCAAAGGCTATGTGATGCTACCAAGGAGGTGCTAACATGCGTCTGGGCCTGGGGAGGACATGAGTGCCTCCTGGCTCCGCCCAGCACATGTACCTTATGGTTCTGACCTATGGTGCTTCTGTTGTCAGAATCAGGAGCATGGCTAAGTGAGATGAGGCTGTTTGGATATAGGGACTTGGGGAAGATGCCACTTCTGTCCCTCTCCACACTCCTGGGATGTGAGAGAGACACAGTTGGGTTGGAGGGAATGGAATAGTTGGTTCTTCCTTTTTGAAGGCCCAAGCAATTGACCTTTTCTCATGAACCTCACATTCCTTGTTCTGATGACTAGGTTCCACGGTGAGGGCAACTCAGGGATGTGGGTGACTGACTTAGCTGTGAGGTGACAAGGCCCAGCTCTGTTGTGAGGAGGACTCCGGTGTGCAGACACCAACCTGAGCCTTCTGGTGCAGCCAAGGAGGAAAGAGAGTCATTCTCTAAAGACCCAGATCCCCTCCCAGGCCCTTTCTGGTTTCTCACTTAGGCCTGCTCTCCTTCCAGAAGCTTCCTTTGGAATTGGCTGACCTCTGCTATGTCACATCCCTGACCTTGTCCTCCACAGGTATGTGCAAGTCATCTTTTAGGGATGCAACAAGTGGACCATGATGGGAGGTGCTCCTGATGGGGTGTGCACAGCTTGCATCCCTGGCCTGGTTCCCTTCTCCAGTCCTCCACACTGCCTGCTTTAGAATGGACTACTCAGGGAGGCAGGAATGTGTTGTGGGTTACCATGGGTTACCATTGTATACTGATGTTAATTCTTCTTCTTCAAGAGGGGTTGCCCTAACAAGGAGTAGATCACGTACTCAGGTGATTTCATGTAAACCTTCCCATTCTAACTGGTCAAATAAAGGCTATAGCCTGTAATTGGGCAGTGGTAGGTAAAGGTGGGGCTGGATATTTTAGAAAGTGGGGGAAGAGTAGGGAACAAGAAAGTAAGAAGATGGAGGAAGAAGTGGCAGAAGAAAGAGAGCAGGACCACATAGCCTGGAGAAGCCACAAAGAGCAAGGGGTCTCATAGCTGGGGAATAGATTAGTGTAGTGGTAAATCTGTCCAATCTAGGTATACAACTTATAAATATTATAACTGAGTTGTGTGTTTTTGCACGGGTATATTTTAGGTTAGAGACTTACTACAACAAATTGGCGCCCAAAGTGGGGCACAAACCCATGACCTGGGATTAAGAGTCCCATGCTCTACTGATTGGAGGGCCTGTCCTCACCATGGTGCTTTCTCCATGACAGCCTACCAAGACCCTTAAGTTCTACCCTCATCTGTGTTCTCTGCTGCACTGACCTCGGGGGGAAGTGGGCCTTGAACTTGGTCTGGAACATTCTGGCCAGGATGACGAGCAGTAACACCAGCAGCACGCTGGTGGCTGTGAACGCCACGATCTTCCACGTGGTCAGGAGGGTCTCGTGGGTGCTGGGCCACGTTTGTTCTGCCATGAGAGATAACAGAGCCAGGCATGAGGTCATCTGGTACATGAGGTATTCATGGTATGCCTCCTGGGATTTGAGAGACACACCCTATTTCCAGTATAGCTGGTAAGTCATGTTAAGACCCATACACTAAAACCCATCTCTAGCATGGGTTCTTCTGGATTGGAGACATATTGGCAGGTGATACATGTGTAGACACTATTGTGGCTGTAGACATGCATGTGCATGTTACAGGCTGAGCCTGAGACCCTGACACAGGACAAAGCAACAATGTAACTGCTTCTTGGGAAGAGAGTGAAAGGTATCCTTCTGCCCTGTTCTGGGCCCCTTCTGACATGGTCCAAAGCTCTGTTCTTGGATGAAGGATAGAGTTTGCAAGGGCTTTAAAGACCAAGGGTACATGGTCATTCCTTGGCCATCACTCCACCCTCTGTGGTATCTGCCAGATAAGAGAAGTAAGAACAGACCCTTCCAGAACAGATTTTTATCCTTTTGCTCCCAGGAAATCCCATCCCATGATCCCACTTAGTGGTCATCCTCTTAGACTCAGTGCCTCTCCTCTTGCTGGCTCACATAACATCTCCATGCCTTCAGATACACAGCATGACACTGGATAAGAAAGTGTACAACCACCATTGCTGGCTGGGGCAGCAGCCATGGCAATGATCTGAAAAATGCTGGAGAGAGTGGGCAGAAATTGGAAGAACAGGGGGAAGGGTGTGTGCTGATGCCAGGTCTCCTTCATGGGGCCACTTCCCGAGTGTGCTGGGACAGGTAGCAAAGATGGCTTGCTATCTCATATCATTTACTCTGAGACAGTGGAGCCTGTATACAGTCTCCACTTGTGTGAGGTCAGTTCTTAAGCACAATAATATTATTTGGAGAGAAGGGTGGGTTCATGCATGATTCATGTTCCATGTACATATTTCTGGTTACACCTATGGGGCTGCATCCTTGCCAGTGGGTGGCAGTAAGGCTGTGAGAAATTGCAGAAGTTGAATTTCTCCATGGGTACCAGAGCTTTGGCTCACTTTAAAAGTATTCCTGATCTTCTGTAACAGGCCTGGAATCCCTTCTCAGAGGCCACCCACATCCATAATGGTCAATTTCTACAGCCTGGACCTGAGGCTCATGATAGGATGGGAGTGGATACCATTGAGGACATAGTATGACCACAGCTTGAAGGCTGCCCTCAGAGGACCAGCCTCCACTAAGGGTGGGGCCTCCGATCTCACCTGATTTGATGCAGTAGACTTGGTAGGAAGGAAACCACTCTCCATACTGGCAGGTGATGTACTTGTAGTCACTGGTGAGGCTGTAGCCAGGATCACAGTAGAACTCCACCACAGTTCCATGGTTGTAGCGCTCACAAGGCCTCGGGTGGCAGATGAAATCTCCGTGACTTACCATAGGAGGTAGTGGACAAACTTGGGCAGTTGGGGAGAATAAAAGTTTCAGTACCACAGGCTCCAGGCAGGAGTCACCCAGACACAATACAGGCATGGCCAACCGCAGCTACTTCAGGATGTACTTACACTCAGAACACCAGATGAAGGCACAGGCCAGAGACAGCCCAT
Organism: Mus musculus; assembly: GCF_000001635.26. NCBI lineage: Eukaryota > Metazoa > Chordata > Mammalia > Rodentia > Muridae > Mus > Mus musculus. Next base: position 182,887,189 of record NC_000067.6, on the reverse strand, counting down.
GTTTCCACAGGATGTCAGTGGGAGCCTGCTAGGATATTCTGAGCACGAATGTCATGTGTTGTAAAGTACATAGTAAAAGAAGCTCATCGTACAATGAGGAGCGTATGCCTGTTTAGTAGAGAGCATTAAGCTACTCTATTAATAATGCATGCTATTATATGCCAGACAGCCTCGTAAATAAAATTAAGGTATTTATGGACAAAAGCTTTACCCAATGGCACAGTGGTGCCAAGTCTGCTTCTGTTACCAAAGCCGTCTCCTGGAACTGTTTAAATTGGGGGTCTGTGGTCCCACCTCACCCTCATACCCTGCTGGGGTTTGGCCAGTGACAAGCATGTAGGGGTTCTCCCACTTCTGTTTGCAGACTTAGCCTTGGCCCCTCACACACTGGTGCTGCTGGAGCAATGGGAGGAAGAATTGAAAGTCTGAAGTCCTAGGCTGTCTTCTGTCAACACTCTGTGCAACCTTAAACAAGTCACTGAACCCTCAGGAAGCCCCAGGTTCCTCCTCCATCTCACTCTGCTCCTGATGGTGGTTAAAGGTTTTCCGAGCCACATTGTCTGATGTTAGGGGAAGAAAGTGGTTTCCAGTCTCCCACCCTGAGATCATGCCTGGGCTGCAAGTGTGGATCTGTCTACATTTCTGACAGTGGATAGTTTTAGTGGAGCTTCCTGCTTATCCATCTCATGCCACAAAGAGACCTTCTGTCTGCAGGACTCAGAACTGAACAGCTTGTCACTCAAATAGTCTCCAGGAAACAAGGGAGCTGCAGTTTACCAATACCTGGTGTGTACACCACACCTCAGAAACCATGATAAAGGTTAAAAACCAAGACAGACAAATCCAAAATCGAGTCAACTTTGTGACCCTTCCTGGGAGTAACAAAATACTCTGCCTAGTACAACCCACTCAACCCCTGCCCCCGGCACTATGTACCACACTTCAAATTGGCCAAAGTTTTCAGAGAACATATGGGGGTACACCTTTTGGTGTATATTCCTCAAGCTGGATGACAAGATGGGTCCCTGATGGAGGTGTCCCAAGATACACCCCAATCTCTAATCCTGCAAAGAATGGTACAATGTAGATCTTACCAGCTCTCTTGCAGATGAGGGGACAGGCTAAGAGGAGCCACAGGTGAATGGGAAGGAGCTGAGGCTTGCCAAACATAGGTACAGAACTGAACTTGGGCAGAATAATGCAGCAGCATCCTCATGAAAGCCAGGAGTGTCTGGGGGCTGTCCTTAGGGATGCTGCTAAGGCCTAGTAATAGTGTAATAGTGGTTCAGTGGGGCTGGGCAGGTCCTGAGCATCAGGGGAACTCCATGAGGAAGGAGAGAGATGGCAAAAGCAACTGGGAAGTTTCAAGGTTATAAGCAGCAGGCTACTGTCACCCCTGGCTGGTTGGAAGAAGGGGTTGTTGGGGTCCTAGTAGAAAGCAGAACAGTAGAGGTCTATGATGGAGAAGTAGGAGTCAAAGCTACTGACTCTAGGGTAAAGAGAGTGAGTGGGACATTGGAAGCAACTTCCTGCAGGGACTCTAGGCAGTGAGGTCTGTGGCAGGGAGCCCACCTGGAACAGTATGCACAGGGAAGGAAGGACCCAGAGGTGGATCTGAAGCCCAAGGTGTGTGCAGTTAAATGGTGGCTGGTGAGAGGATCCCTCCAGGTATGCACTGGGAAAATCGGAGTCTGAGTTCTGACCTTAACACTGAAGAGCTTTCTGCTGCCTGGGGGTGTCCTCTGGGCTGGCACATACCTTCCTCCTCACTGCCCACACCATGGCACAATGTTCCCATGCACTGCTAACCTGTTTCCACAAAGAGCTCTGTCTAGATTGGCCATCCACTGGTGTTCAGGAGGTAAGTAAGATGGGCGCCAAGAATGGCTGGTAAGCAGGAAGGACAGAGAAAGGGAATCTACAATGTTTATACCTCTGAGAACTCCAGGGATGCAACAGCATGGGCTCCTCCTTTGTGTAGTCTGTCCTCTGTGTCACTGTCTTGCCACTGGTCCTTGTGAGGCTAATTGGAGGGTACCCAGTGGTCTCCAGGGATGACAGGCCCAATTGCCTGCCCAAGGGACCCTAATACCCGCTGTGAGCACTGTATATTAGGGGAGACCCTCCTGTAGGCAAAGGTATAGGAAGAGTCTGTCTACCAACAGATGAACAGATAAAGGAAATGTGATACATACCATGGAATATCACTCAAACTTAAAAGGGAGAACTCTGCCATTTTCAAATACATGGATGAACACCATGCTAAATTATGCTAAATGTAAAACACCAGAGGCAGAAAACTCTGCATGGTTGTGAGTTCACCAGTGTGGAATGTGCGTGTGCATGTGTGTGTGTGTGTGTGTGTGTGTGTGTGTGTGTGTGTGTGTAACTAACTGTATAACCCAGGCTGTAGAAGTGCTAAGCTATGCCCTTAAAAATCTTCCAAAAGTAGACCTCAGCTCTCACCTCTGGTCAAAGGCAACTATGGGGAGATGGAAATGGTCGAGGCTCAGGTCTAGTAAAAATCTCACCATGGGGGTATACACCCATATGTATCAATGCACCATGGTATATACCCATATGTATCAATGCACCATGGTATATACCCATATGTATCAATGTACCATGGTATACACCCATATGTATCAATGCACCATGGTATATACCCATATGTATCAATGCACCATGGTATACACCCATATGTATCAATGCACCATGGTATATACCCATATGTATCAATGCACCATGGTATACACCCATATGTATCAATGCACCATGGTATACACCCATATGTATCAATGCACCATGGTATATACCCATATGTATCAATGCACCAAGGTACACACCCATATGTATCAATGCACCATGGTACACACCCATATGTATGAAACTGATGGAAAAAAAAACTACACCATGTGGCAAGGTGTTCCTATTCAGTAGGCTTCCTGGGCAAGCCCCAAGGGACACCATAGGGTTGGAAAACTACCAGACTGGGTCTCAAGAGCTACAACATCTCATGAGGGAAGCCCAACATCAATGTGTGTAAGTGGCTATGAGCAGGGTTTCCCCTCACTTGGCAATGGACTCATGATGCTCGATGCTCTTAAGAATGGCTTCTCCCGTACAACCAGTGTGGTGTAGTTGTCCACATCTGGGTTCAAACTCTTGCTCTAGCAGTGATGATGTGAAACCCCTGTGCTTGGGACACCGGGCAGGCAGCATAACGCTTTACTGAGACGCAATCACTAGTGCCCAGGTTGTTGGAGGATCAGACGCTCTCTGCAGACTGTGTGCCCAGCAAGTTCTGGCTAAGTGATGGTCATTAGCTTCACCAGTGCTCAGGCTCACTGGAGTTCTGCTGCATCCTTCTGTCCGTCTCAGGATGGACATTGCTCAGATCCTAAGCCTGCTCCGTACACAGCGAGGAATGCCAAGAAACACCAGAGCAGCACCAAACATTCGGAGGACCTGGAGTCACGGACCCCATGTTTCTTCAGAGATCGGTGGTGGTCACTAGTGGGGGAGGAGGTTTATGCTCTCTCACAGTCAGCACATGATGGAGACATGCTTCCTCCAAGGGGAAAACCTATCTGCACACCTGTGTTCTAACGGCTGCTCCTGCAAACACCATTAGCTTCACTAAACCTCCATGTGGGTAGCTTGGGGGACAGGGTGTTTCTCATGACTTGGAGGGAAGCAATCAAAGTATTCATTAGAAACTCGCTGGGCTGGGAAGATGGCTCATTCAATGAAGTGCTTGTCATGAAAGCCTGAGATTGGAACCCAGCAAACCTGAATCTGATATCCAGGAAAATATGTGTGTGTGTGTGTGTGTGTGTGTGTGTGTATTAAAGCCAGGTGTGTTGTGCACACTTGTAATCCCAGTGCTGGGATAGGTGGAGATGGGTGGATCTCTGGGACTCACTGGACAATCAGCTTAGCCTAGATGTCAAGATCCTGGCCAGTGAGAGACTTAATATCAAAATCAGGGTTGAAATCATCCTGAAGAATGACAACTCTGGCCTACACACACACACACACACACACACACACACACACACACACACACACACACACACACTTATCCCCACAGACATGCATATACATACATAAAGACAGACAGACATGTACATACATACATATCAGAAAAGTTATAAATATAAAGCTTATTTCAAAATCCCAATATGGGGCTCAAGGGACTCTCACTACCACCTAACACTGCCCTACCATGACTCTCTCTGTCATCGTCCCCACAGCCTAGGAGGCAGACAGATTGACAGACACACTTGCCCACAGAGTGACTCAGGCTCAGGGCCCTATGTTGCACATCTGTGTGGACCCATGTATTCTAGAGTCACCCTGCAGCTCTGCACCACGGCTTCAACTCAACACTCTTTCCACTCCTGACTCAGAGCCCCTCAGCTGTGAGCTTTCAGCAAAAGCTGTGGGTGGCAAGAACAAAGAGTGAGTCTTCAGCAACTTTAGTTTTTAAAGGTTTTTTTTTTTTTTTTTTTTTTTTTTTTTTTTATTTAGAGAGGGTCAATCACCAGTAGTCCCTGCTTTCCAGAGGACTGCAAGCCTGCGTGCGTGTTGGGGAGTTACAGGGAGAATCCGAGTGAGGCTCTGCCGAGGCTCAGCCAGGAGTGGATCTTAATTACAGCCTCCCAGGGCTCACTGCTCTGCTCCTCATTCTCCATCGCCAAACAGAGGGTTATGTCTCCCTGCAGAGCAGGGGAAATTTCTACCTGCCGAATGGTTGCAGACTAGCTTTCTATCAGTCATTCATAGAACTTGACAGAGGTGAGACAGAGGTAGAGCAGAGGAGAGGAGAGAAGAGACAGCGAGGTCAGAGACTACCGTCTGCTCTGTGCTGGATACCAATGGCCAGAGCTGGAGCTGGACGGGCAAGCTGGAGGCCTGCTATCAGACCCCAGACACTTCTCTCTCCCCCATCCTGCCTATTGGGAATTCCCCCAGGCAGTCCTCTTCCTTGCTGCCAAGGTCTGTCCCCAGTGTGCACCCTGGCTCTCTCCCCTCCTTGGATAGAGTACAACAAAAACACCCACAGCCTTCCTGGGCCCTTTGTGCATTCTGTATGACTACATTCATGTTTCTCTACTTAAACAATCCATCCTAAGTCTAGTGAATGCCTCTCTATGAGCTGTTGGGTTCAGTTTGCTGATATTTTGTTGTGGATTTCATATAGCATCCCTGTCTGGTTAGAGTGTTAGGACTGTGCTGGGCACTCAGAATGAGTTAGGCACCACTCCATTTGCCTCTTTCAAGCAAGAGAAATGATACACACTCACTAGAGTTTAAGGATCACATGGGGGTGAGGGCTCTGAGCAGGGAGCTTGCTAATGAGAGGGCCACACCAGCGGCTTGCTTTCACAGTTAGGATCGAGACCCACAGCCTGGTTACAAGTGAAGCTGTTGGGAACTTTAAGATCATGAAGGACCTTGGCTGGCTGTATGGGATTTCTCCACCTCTGTTGCCTCTCTGCTTCATGAGGGATGCTAGTAATGTTGGTCGGTCCCCTCCCCAAACACTGGCCAAGCAAGCTCCAACTAAGGGTCAGTTAGAGTGCTAGCCCTGACTGTCCCCTCAAACCCCACCTCCCAGCCCCACTGCATGCTCCACACAAAGGACACACAAACCACAGGCACACCCGCCATTGGCTCCATCCTGGCACATACTGGTTCTGCGGTCATTCCTATGTGGATGTGTGAAGGCCCTTCCTGTGGGACACAGCTCAGCTGCCTCACTCTCTGGAGGTCAACACAGTTCAGAAGCCTAAACGGTTTGAGGAAGCGGGAACGGGCTTCCTGGCAGGCCTGGTTAGCTCCTGGGAGATAAATGGCCTTATTCTCTGGGACTTCCTGTGATACACTCAGCCTTGATATACCAGCGTCTTCTCTCACCAAATCAAACGTACGGTTTGAATCTCTTACGTTCCCACAGGCTCATGGTCTGAGCACTCGATCCTCAGCAAGGGATACTATTGTGATGTTTGTGGAGCCTCTGGGAGATGAGGTCTGGCTGTTGGGAGCAGGATACTGGGGAAAGACCTTTGGAGGCAATAGCTGCCCCTACTTATGGTCTGTTCTCTGGTTTCTGGTCCATGACAATCATAACCAGACATTGCTGTCCGCTCCCGGCATGCCTTCCCAAAACAGTGGGCTGAAACTTCTATGAAGCCAGGAGACAAAATAAGTCAACCCCCACCCCCAAGTCCCTTCTCTCAGCTGCTTTGGACACAGTGATGCGTAAGAAGCTAATCCAACAGCCCTTCTGTCCCTTCTCTGACTTCTTTCCAGAGATGATTTACTGCTTCTTTCATAGTGTGCATGACTTGAGGGTCTCTTCAAATCCAGGCAGCAAATGCCATAGTCAAATAATACCGTGGCGGTATTAGAAGCAGGGCCCAGGCTGTTGCCACTATGCCTATATGGGCCAAATGAAACTAAGTCACTTCCCCCTCTCCTGTGTGTATCAGGCCTGCATCCCCATCATCTGAGCTCAAGGAAGGCGAACTACTTACTACTTAAAGCAGAATGAAGTGGGAGAGAAAGCCAGTGCATGTTCTAAGCACATGTTTTCCAGGGTTAGCAGTGGGATAGAGATATGAAAAACCTGCTCTGGGTTTGTTGGATTTTCCATTTTCTTATGTCAGTATGTTGATGATATTATTTAGCTTGTTTTAAAAGTCATTTATTTAACATGCTCCCCTCCCCCACCCCCCACCCTGCCTACATGGTTTTTTTATCTGGCCAAAGAAAATTTCATACCACATGTTCTTGTACTTGAAAGAGCCAGGCTGGAGCTCCAGCCTGCGTACCTCTCTAGGGAGCTTGGCACCCATGACTGTTGAAAGCTGAAGCTCTTTTGTGTGCAATAATATCTCAGGTGTAGACTGGAACCGGAGATGAGGACAGGAGATAATGGTTAGAAGACTGAAGGCCAGGTGTGATGCTTTTTCTGTAATGGAAATGGGCTGTGTATACAGGGAACTGGGGGACTCTGACAATTCTCCAGACACAGGAGGAGGACAGGAAAGGAGAAACAGACCTTCCATGAAGATTTGTGAGGTGGTTTGAATAAGAATGACCTTCATAGGCTCACATATTTGAATGCATAGTAACCAGGGAGTGGCACTACTTGGGAAGGATGAGGAGGTGTGGCCTCGTTGGAGGAGGTGTGGCCTTGTTGGAGGAAGTGTATGACTGGGGGTGGGCTTTAAAGTTTCAAAAGCCGGAGCTAGGCCCCACGGCTTTCCCTTTTCCAGCTGCTTGTGGATCTGAATACAGAATTCTCAGTTAGTTCTCCAACACCACGTCTGCCTGCATCCTGCCGTGTTCTCCGCCATGATAATGAAGTAAGCCTCTGAAACTATAAGCCAGCCCCAATTCAATGTTTTCTTTCTTAAGAGTTGCCTTGATCATGGCGTGTCTTTCCAGCAACAGAACGCTCACCAAGACAGCAGATATGACCGATTAAAGGCCATTGTGAGTGAGGAGTAAGGAACGTGAGAGAAGGAGAAGGAGGAGAGGGAAGCTGTGGGTGGCAGTCTCTGCCAGGGGCAGGTAGGTCCTATGGGGGCATCACTGATGTCTTGGTTCCTTCATGTGGATAATGCAGGATACCCCAGTGGAGTTCAGACCCACCCTGACAGTACAGATTGGACTCCAATTCCGGGAACTTGGAGCTACAGTCTTCTGGAGACCTGGGGGTGTGGCTAGGATATACAGCCATGCCTAAAGGAAGGACGGCTTCCTTGTCAGATGTGATAGAAATTACCCATGAGAGAAGCAGCAACTGATTGATCTGCTATACTTGATAACGAGTTCTCTTCTGGGATCACTGGGAGGCAGTGGATAGAATCTTGCAGTACTGTGGATCCCAAGGACCCTTTAAATCAGTTATTCAGGGAACCCCTAAGGAGATGGCCTTTAGGCTGAAATCCAGAACAGCTCTGTCCCTGGTGGGGTCTCAGATCAGAACCTGGGGCAGCAGCGTTTGCTAAGAGTTTACAACGAAATACTTAGGAAATTCGACTTGACCTTGTTGCAGCATTCATCGTCGGTTTTATCTTCTCTGTATTTAAATGTAATCCAACTACAGTTGAATCAGCAATGAAAGATGGGCCCTGTGCTCCAGCTTTGTCTCTCCTCTCTCTGAAGAATTCATGTCCACCACGGATTATGTCATTGTGGGTCTGCAATGTACTGGGAAATGGCCAAGAAAGTACACAGTTCTTTGGCTATAGAGATGAATGCTGGTCTCATGACAGAGGCATTTGGATGAGGCACTCGTCTGTTGGAGCAATCAAACTCCAGGGACAAGGTGACTCACAGAAGGAAGGGCTTATCAGGGATGAGAGACCATCATGGAGGAGAAGTGGGGCAGCAGGAACAGGGAGTTGAGAGCTCATATTCTCAAGGGCAAACACAAAACAGAGAGGAGCAAACTGGACATGGAGCAAGGCTGAGGCTAGAAACACCCAAAGTCTACCCTCAGTGACACACTTCCTCCAGCAAGGCACACATTCTAAACCTCCCCAAACAGCACCACTAACTGAAGACCAGTGTTCAACTATCTCAGCTTATGGAGGGCATTCTCATCCAAACTACGGCAGTATCCATAGCTTTGTGAGGCAGAAAGGCCTGGAAGAGCTCAGCCAAGAAGTGCCGGGGAAGAGAATGTGCTAGGCAGAGGGGCTGGCACTCTGAAGGTAAGTCGGAGGCAATTGAACCGGAGTCTGGATGGTGCCATGTGCAACAGGAGAGGGAGGGCTGCATAGCAACTAATCCGGGAGACAGATGGACAGTGCACGTGTGGCCCATAGCCCCATGGTAAGAAGTTGGGATTCTGTCAGAAATGTGAAGGGAAGCAGTGAAGGGCAAGCATGGGCACAGCCTGAAGAGCTGGGTCTGGCTTCTCTGTATATGGCTGCCAGTTGGGGTATAACACAGACCTACAGAGCTATTAGGTCCTGCTTGTCATGACCTGTTCAGATGATGGCAGCTTGGACTGTGACAGTGACAGCCAACATGCTTGGGAAGGAAAGAGATAGAATGTCTTTTGAACATTCTAGTTCTATTTCTACGACAAGGTTTTGATAGATGGATTTGGGAACCCCACCAGAGTTCTGGATCTTATCTGTGGTTGGTGTATGCTGCTGGGTGTGGTCCAGCATGGTGGACAATTGGTGATACAGGTAGAGGGACTGGAGGAGGAAGACTGTGAAGAGGTGAGAGGGGAAGGGATCCCTCATGAGCAGGGGTACTTGCTTTGGAGGCAGAACTGGATCTGGACACAGGCCCAGTATCTCCAAGGCCAGGGTGGTAGAGAGATGGACAGACTGCTCTGTAAAGGCTCCCAGTCTCTGAGTGAAGTATGGGGGTTGTGTATTATTTATCATAGTCCTTGAACTGTGTGTGTGTGTGTGTGTGTGTGTGTGTGTGTGTGTATATATATATATATATATACACGCATTAGATTTCTATGTATATATATGTATATGTGTATATATATGTGTGTGTGTATATATATATGCATGCATTAGATTTATATGTATATATATATGTATATGTGTATATATATGTGTGTGTGTATATATATATGCATGCATTAGATTTATATGTATATATATATATGTATATGTGTATATATATGTGTGTATATGTGTATATATGTGTGTGTATATATATATGTGTGTGTATATATATATATTTCAATCCATGCAAAAGAGGACAATAAATTTTAAAAACAGCCTAGGCTCCTCATGAATTTTCATGGAGGCAGGAGGGGTAATAAGTGCAGAACACTGTAATGCCTGGTCTCCAGTGTTTTAAAACTCTTCCAGACCATGAGTATAGATGCGTTCTCTCATCATTTCCTTCTCACTTGTTCTAAAGGCTCACACATGTTCCTCATGTAGGGAAGAGCTTCGGTCATGTAGCTGTATCTGCCCCACAAAGTTAGTGTAAGAGGTTGCTGCCCACCACCAGCCACACTTCTCTCTTATTTCTGAGTATTCCTCCAGCCTACATTGCCCATGGTTCTGTGTCTGTCTTGGGTCTAGTCAATGGATTGTGACTATTAGAAGTAACACACAGGAATGGGTACCATGAGTCCAGGCTAGACCCATGAGTCTCTTCCATATTTTCTAGAATAGGAGTGATTTCACAGAGGGATCTGAAGCCATGACTGAAGACAGTGGAACCCATGGTCCTTGTGAGGAGAGGCAGCACTGACTGGACACCACTCACACCGCACTACGATATCAACGTCTGTTTTGTTGGCACCACAACCCTTTATGAGTGTTCTCAGAGCCCCGCTTTGCTTTACCCTTGGCATGAGGTATAAGTAACGGACATGAGTCCTGCTATGTGAAGTAGCACGCTGCACCTTCTTAATGTGTTCACTGCTGTTACTGCAGCCAGCATGCGCTCTTGCTGCTGTATTAGAGCTATATTTGAACAGTGTCTTAATGCTTTAAGCCAGTGGTTCCCCAGCCCAGACTGCATATTAGAATCACTTGGGGAACTCTGCCTAATTGGTCAGGGCTGGGTCTTGGCCTTGGCTAGCTCTTAAGAACTCCCTGAGTAATTCTAATGGGCAATCCAAGTTAATGTGCCCTGCTCTGTGCAGTTGTGATAGACAGTTGGGGAAAACCGATCTCCCTCCACCTACCAACTGCTGGATGCAGGCTTAGCATCTTCAGCAGAGCTAGGATGGGAACTACACTGCCATAGTATCTGGTCTGGTCTTGATCTTTCACTAAGCCCTTACTATGGGGAACTGGAGTCCACAGATCAGCAGGCAGCTTTGGATGAGCTAGGAGTCTAGAAGTGCAGACTCCAGTCACACCCTAACTTACTGAATCACAAATTTTGTGTTAGAGTAATGCCCGGGTGAGGCACACTCACAATGACGTTAGGGAGGCTAAGGGAGACTTTGTAGACAAGCCTAGGGGCAAGGAGCAAAGGAGCTGGTTCTTAAGCTGTAGTCTGACCTTGAAGAGCAAGGCATGATGGGAAAAGAGCCATGGTTCTCTGTGTTGACCTCACCTTCAGGCAGTCTACTGTATCATCTCTATTGTTCTGCAAGAGGCTATGGTTTCAGGTAGATATGTACAGAATCACTCGACTTCTGCCCTGCAAGAGATCTGCAGGCCTGGAGTAGTTAAAACTGTCACTGTAGCAGCTGTCCCCAGTCCGACTCAAGTTCAGGTAATGAGTCCAGGAAGCTTTCTAGACCCCTGCATGCCAAAGTCATAGCTGTTTCCAAGGTGACACCTGCAAACTTTGCTTTTAGCTCAGGGAAAAAAATCAATAAACGTTATACAGCACATTACATTTTCCACATTTGTTGTAACAACACGGAACGCCAATAAATGTGTCCACCCAAGTAAGTAAACGATCATGAACTGGGCTCTGTCTGTTTCCAGGCTGGGTAGAAAATGGTGTTCACCTGCTCTGAGATACGCTGACAGATGATGTTCAAGATCAATATGACCCAGTAGTCCCAAGGGAGGGGCTGTGATATGCTCTCTAGTTCAGAGTCACTGCAATGGGGTGTTCCTGAGGAAATACAGTATGCACTGCTGATAGCTGCTAGACTTCAGTGTAAAAACAAAAACGAGGCTTCACATAAGCAACGTGAAATGCGCCTGGTGCCACAGCCGCAAAGAAGCCATGGAAGAGCAGGTGAGGCAGCTGGTGCGAACCTGCGATTTACTGACAGTCTTTGCAGCAGGAAAAGAGGGGCTGGAATCAGAAGCTAACATGTGTTTCCATGCTCCAAAGATGCAACTGTTCCCTGAAATGACAGGAGCCTCAGCTAAACTGAGTAGTCTCATCTGCCGCCAGGTGAGAATACACTATGGTGTTCTGAAGTCGGGGTTCCCTTTTCAACACATAACCGGCTTCAGCTGGAACTCCTGATGGCAATTGTGACTTCTTTATTTCTTTAAATGAAACCAGGGGTTCAAGATGAAAGGGAGGCCTGTGCTTTGCAAGGTAGACCAGAAAGCTCTCGTGTAAGAGAGCGTTTGTCACTTGCCTTCTCTCCCTCTCTCTGAAGCTCACAAAGGCCTGCACCACCAGAGACCATGCAAGGCTCAAGGTGGCTAGGATAGCCTGGTGATGCTCAAACTCCCCCTCCACAGGCTAGACCACTCTGGCACACAGATAAATCAGTGTGGGGTTTTCTGAATCTCAAGATTTTTGTTTGTCTTTTTGAAACAGACTCATTGTATAGCCAAGACACACATACAGTCTCTACCCCTCTCCTCTCCTGTCCTCTCCTCTCCTCTCTTCTGTATTTCCCTTAATTACAATAAAAATTTTGCTTAAAAGCACAGAACAGTGAACATTTTAATGGCTCAGTGTTACAAGGTTTCTGACTGGACCCCAATAGTTAACTGTTCCTCATCAGTTGTTTCATTATCAAGTGCAGTTTCTTAGATTAGAGAAAAAGAAAAGAAAACAGAAATAGTGCCGTGTGTGCTTGAGAGGAACACAAGATTAAGTGTTACAACTGTATAACCAAATTAAATCTAGCACCTTTAAAATAAATACTAATACCCCCCTTCGTAAGTGTGAACGCACCAATGGGTGAAATATTGCCCACCAGTACAGAGCAATTAACGGCAGCATTTGGACACCGGACACCGAATTTCGTAAACACACAGCTGTGTGCTTAGTGAACATATGTTTGGCTTAGCCCCTACACCCAGGGATGAAAAGGGATATGGTTGACTCTCTTAGGTTCCCAATCTGAAAAGCTACCATAAGCTCTAGGCAGACATCAGTCTGTTTGAGTCAGACAGAGTTCTTTTTGACAGATACACTCGTACCATTTCCAGTCCACCCCAGAGCACTGGTGGCCAAGGGAACACGAGTACAGGCTTAGGATGTAACTCTGACTCAACTAGCACCTATTCATGTACAGTGCCAGAGGCAGCTAAGAAACTGGAACCTAAGTCCCCCACACTGGACACTGGGCGCTGGCTTTGCAACCAGGGTAATCTAGGGCAACTCAATATAGCACAAATGTGGTGTCTGTTTTATTTTCACATTTGCTTATTTGTGTGTGGAGGGCAGAGAGCTGCCTGTGAGAGTCAGTGTTTTTCTTCAACCACGTGAGTTCCAGGAATTAAATTCAGATCGTCGGGCTTGGCAGCAAGCACCTTTACCCATGGGACATCTTGCTGTCCCCGGCCCCCTAGCAACCTGCCCCCTGTGTTACTCAGACAGGCTGGAAGCAGGAGATGTCTATATGTTAAGCCTTCCTCTTACTGTTTCAAGCATTAACATTAGTCCACCCCGTGTGGTTCTCTGGCCATTCACAGGGCCACTGCGCTTGCCCCAATCCTTGTAACGAACCTCGGAGCCTCAAGCCCTACTTTTAACAAGCCAAACGAAAAGCTACACTGAGAAGCAGGCTCTGCAGGCACTGATGTTAAGACTGCATCACTACTAGGTGCTTTTCTAACCCCTTAATTACTCTCAGCTGCCAGGATCAAAGATCACTTCCTACCAGGAGGCTCCACCTTCTGGTTTCACCTTCCTGGGACCCACAAGGCCCACAGCTCTTCTCACCTCAGTCTCTCAGGCTGAGCCTTGAGTTTTGGGGCCATCTTTTTTCATTCTTAAAAATGTGCGCTTTTTTATTATAAAACTTATAAAAGGCCCTAGCAGACGAGGAGAGAGTATCCAGAGGCAACTGTTGGTCCTGTGTGAGTATGTATACAAGTGTGCACACACACTGTTGGTGAAAGAAAATTAAAATTCAAGGTCCATGACTCATGCGACTTGCTAGTTAGGAAGGCTTTTTGGGCCTAGAGTAAAGAACAAAGGCTGTAAAGTCATCCCAGGAACTGGCTAGCCATAAAGATAGGGAAGACATACAAGAATGTCCGGACTGGCCTGGCGCCTCCCTATCTCCCGCCCTTCTGACCTGGGTTAAATGTTAACCAGATGTTTTGCTGTCTTAGATAAGCACCCGGCCCTCAGAATTCCTGACGCCCTGATCTGCACATACTCTTTTTCTGATGTGTAATCATTCTGCTGATGTTTAAATGAACCAATCGTGTGAAACCTCGCCAATTCCTCCCCCAGCCCCAGACCCTTTTCTATAAAAACCCTTAGCTTTCAAGCCTCGTGGTCAACAACCTCTGTCTCCTGTGTGAGATACGTGTTGGCCTGGAACTCCGTCATTAAACTACCTCATGTGTTTGCATCAAGACAGTCTCTCATGATTCCTTGGGTGCACTCTGATTCGGGAATTGAGTGGGGGTTTCCCCACTAGGTTCTTTCATTGGGTGTGGTTGCAGGTTATGCATAGAAAATGGCTACATCTCAGCCTACGGGCAGAGTTCCTAAGACTTGTGATAGAATTAAGTGTGCCAGTGTTTCCTGCAAGAAAAGGCACATGTTATTCTGTGAAAAGCGCTGTCATGACAGATGAACAAATGCTGAGAGGAAGGGTAGCAAAGAGGCAAGTGGAAGCGAGAACAGAGGCGTGCCCTGTCTGCAAACAAGCAAACAAAGCCTGGGAAGGAGAGAGAGCCAGTACAGAGCCTGTTGCACATGTTGTGCGCAGAGCCCGCACGGCTGGGGGCGCTGAGCGGTGGAGTTTTCAAGTATGATCTGGATGCTGCCGAAGGCACTGCTTCACAAGGCAAGGTGTGCAGGGACCTGTGTGCTGTTCTATGGGCTACTGCTCATATGCCTAGTGCCTCACAAGGGGCAGTAGGTGAGGGGTGGGAGCTGGCAGAGAGAAAGAAAACAAGGAAAATGATCCCAGACCATTCTGCCAGGCTGGCACGGCCCCAATGTGATGCATGTGGGGGATTTACTACTCTCTGTGTTGTACCTGATTGCAAGAGGTTTTATTACTATGAAATACAGGCCATCCTACTTCCCAGAGAGGAAAGGGGAAATAAATCCTGCCTGGCACAGGGGTGGAGGAGATCCTAGGGCTTAAGGGCAAAGATGGAGGATTTCCCACTTGCAGGGGCCAGCTATATCCCAAGCATAATGAAGCCGCCCCTCTCCTGAGGAGCTCAAAGCACTGGCCACGGTTGGTGATTCTCTCTGCTTCTTCCAGGAAGCTGATGCTACGCCTTCCAGAACCTTTGTTCTTGCTCAGCTGTGGGGCAATGGGAAGGACTGCAGGCCATAGCAGGGACATAGTTGGTGAGGACCCTGGACCCAGTAAAGGAACCATTTCCTGCATCTGCCCCCAAACAGGTTCCCCAGGACAAGCGGCCTGCCAGGTGAGAGTGGATGGACTGGGTCTGTGGGGAGGCAGACTCTGGCCTGGTAGGGGAGTGATTTTCCTTTGGGGTCTCTCTGTGGAAGAAGAATCACCTGTCCTGCTCCTTTGGTCTCAGTTGAAATTTCCCCCCTAATGCCATGGACTGGGCCCAGTCGGCCCCCCTCAATCCGTGGGAATCAGGGGTTCGGACAGATGGGCATAGAGTCGGCGGGGATTGACAGACAGACACAGACATGAAAGAGTGTGCTGGATCTGAATGTGATTTGTCAAATCGAGCATCAAACTTTTTATACAGAAGAAAATAGGGAAGTTAGGTGATACACTGTCAAGGTACAATGAGGTTACCGGATTCTTACATAAAACAGAGGAATGTAAACACAGAAGGACTGGCAGGAACCAACTGGGATAAAATTCAATGTTAACAACTGGGATCAAAAACAACCCCACCTTAAGGTCAACTTAAACTTAGAAGCCACTCTCACCAGGCAGGCCCCTTGTCCTGGGGAACCTGTTTGGGGGCAGATGCAGGAAATGGTTCCTTCATGCCCTTGCCATAGTTCCTATTCTAGTCTATTATATAGTCCACCTTCCCCCTAGGCCTAAATACCTGTGTATGAGTGTAACTCAGCTATCTATAGTTCTAAGTATCTACTCTGGTTCCTCCTTAGATCACAAACTTCCTTCTTCCTAGATAATGGTAAATTCCTGCGTAGGGCAGTGACTTAGCTGTCCATGCCCAGGGTTGGCTCAAGGACTGCCTAGAATCTAATTTAGCTATATGTCAAATAAAGGCACTTATAATAAAGCAATATTAAGGGAAAGCACACAGATCCATTTACCAAGTAAAGCAAGGACATTGGAGCATTCTTTATACAGGATGCCATGGTTCCAGGAGACTAAGTTTCCATGAACTTTTCACCTCGGGACAGTGCCCAGGTTTATGGGGCCTGTCATGCTTGTCACTACTGGAGTGGATGTAGCACCCTAAATGAAGTTTAAAAAGAAGAACCATTTCATTGTCAAAGTCCAGGAGAGATAGACATTGGTGGGCTCATTTCCAGTAAGAGTAAAAGAAAGAAAGGAGGCAAGGCAGGCCCTGCCAAGGGGTAAATTCACTGAATGGTGAGTCTGTGGGAGGAGGAGGAGGAAGGAGAGCTGAGCCTATCTGTGAGGTGGGATACTAATGAGATGGGCTAGAAATGAACACCAGTGAAGTCTTAGGTCTTCCTGAAAAATGGGGGGGGGGAATCTGGCTATTTTTGGGGGGAGGTGCATGTGTGCATGCACGTTTATGCACCACATGCATGCAGTACCCAGGGAGGCCAGAAGATGCCCCAGAACTGGAGTTACAAAGAGCTAGAGTTCTTAGCTGCTAGGAATGAAATACAGACCTTTTGGAGAACAGGCAACCATTGAGCCCTCTCTTCAGCTCTAAAAATGTGTGTATGTTTTAAAGAGACAAATCAGTGTTTCTTAATTCAATTTAGGCAGAATAAAGGAAGGAGAAGGTGAAGGAGGGAGAGGAAGAGGAGGAGGGGTAGAGGTGGCAGTGGAGGAAGAGGAGGAGAAAGAGAGGGAGGAAGTGGAGTCCTGGTGGAGGAAGGGACAGATTGTTCTCAATGTTAGGACCAAGTTTCTTTGAAGCACAAGCCTGTGTAGCTGGCGAGGTGGAAGTCATCACTGGCAGTAACTCACTGTTGAAAGGAAACGTTAGGCACGGCAGTGGTGCCGAGAGCTGGTGTGGCGTGCAAGCCACTCTTCTCTGTAATCACTCTGCTGTCGTGTACAGCAGCGCATGAAAACAGCATTAGGAGAATTTACGGTTGCTTACGAGCAATACAGTAACAGGATTGCTTGCTAAGACAATACCTCCTCGGGGTCACTGGCAAGGTGGCTGTCAGGCAGACAGTGCCCGTGACAGGCATTTCACTGTGAGGGCACAAAGTACCCAAAGGGGGACAGAACCACTAGCATTGTGTCCAGACCAGAGCACTGCGTCTGCACTCACAATTGACCTCTGAGTATTTCAGACAGGACTTCAAGAGCCAATCCCTCTGGTGGAGCAAGCCCAAGATCTCCTCTCTCCCAGGCCTAGGAAACACACACTTGTCTTCAAAGCAAGTGAAAATCCCTTCATTTTTGATGATAAGCTCCCCAAACCTCTACGACCTTGCCTGGTGTAAGCCAGGTTCCTGTCTGAGGTTATAAATTAGCCATTCCCTAGAGGATGCAGGGAGTTTTACAATCCTAGCAACTCCTCTACTCTCAGGAAGGCAGAACTAAGGGCACATTTTCCAGATTTTTATGGCTAAGTGTGGTGGCACATAGCTGCAATCTCAGCTTTGGAGGCAGAGGCAGGAGGATTGCCGCAAGTTTGGGGCTGGCTTCAGCTACATAACAACTTCTAGACCAACCAGGGTTGCACAAACGACAAAACAAACCAACAAGCAAGCCAGCACATAAAGAAACCTGACCACAACTCTTCTTTCCAATCATCCCCCAGTAGGAACACACTCTGTGAAAAATGTCAAACAGAGCTGGCTGGAACAGGACCAGCTTGGGACAAAGCTATGGGGGAACCGCTTTTGCAAGAGCCTGGAGGACAGTAATCCCAAGCCACCTCATCATGTTTTACCCGACCCCTCTCTCCCGCGCAGTGGTGGGGGAGGGGAGAACTTGGGGCAAGCATAAGCCAGGAGGCCTCCTTGCACATCCTGCAAAGAGAGGCCTCACTGCTACGCTGGAGAAAGAAGAGAGAGGAAAAGGCAGAGACTGCTCTTTTCTTCGCTTTCTGCTGATTCAATTTTATATCGTATCCAGCTGCGGCCGGGATAGCGGGTGAGTCTGCAGGGAGCCCAAAGGGCCAGGAGAGGCTAATGGAGACTGTGCCTCCCCACCCCGCCAGCTGGTCTACTCAGAGGGTGAGGAGCTGAGGGGGAGGGGCGGGTGACCGCTTGGTCACTGCTATTATCACTACAGCTGAGGTGAACAAGACTTGAATTCTAATAAGCAGTGCCTCATGCGTTCAGTACAGCCCTGGGTGGTACTGGGGCTTTACCTGAGAAGCAGATGGGGTGGGGGGGAGAGAAGTAACTCCCACAGTGCCCGCCATGGTACGGAGGGACACTCAGTGCATCTTGGGGACAATCATATGCCCCATCCTCTCCACCCCACCACACACATGCAGAAAAGTCTTTTGCACACTAAAATTCCAGGCTATACGAACAGTGGCGGGGAAGGAGCAAGTCACACCACGGCCTAGGCAGTCCCTCCAAGGGAGACAATGGGAAGTTCAGGGAAAGAGCGCCATCTTGGGGCAGGGCTGTCTCTGAATCTGTGTTCCTTGCATGTGGCACCCAAGGCCAAGGGGCACCAGTCACCCAGCCTCTTTCCTTTCTGTAGAAGAACACCTTACTTGGAACTGACTCAAGGTTGAAGAAAGTTGACAAAGGGCATGTCTGTCTCTCAGATAGCCCTCCACAAGCAGACAGGATGGACGGTCGCTCCTAGTGGACCAGGGCTGACTGTGTGACTGAGCTGGTTGGCCACCCCAACTGGAATCTTGACCCCCACCAACACCTCTCAGAGGCAGTCTCCTTGGGCAGAGTGGTCTCCGGTAGCTGTCAGGAAGGGGCCTCTGGATCGGAGAGGGTCACGGGTATGGTGTCAGAAGCCCTGGGTTCCAGGAGCATCATGTTTCTTATGCCTTTCTGTTCTCCTTGGAGTCCAGACAGAGTAGCCTCCAGTGGTTTTAGCTGAGATCTAATCCAAGGCTTGGGGAGGACAGAGAGCTCTCTGCAGCTGACGTCACACCTGCTTATGACTAAGACCAGGAAGTGATCCAAGGCCCTACTGTGTGGGCTTGGAGGAGGAACTTCAACATGACAAGAGAGCTAAGGCAGTTTGGGGAATGAGAATACATCTGGGGTCAGGGCTGGGAAGAAGTGGGGGGGGGACCTCTCTTCCAGCAAGGGACTGCTCTAAGGACAGTGACAGGAATATTGTTTCTTCATGCTCAAGAATGCTGGTACAGAGGGGAGGGGTGGGGGAAGGAGCATGAGCCCTCCTCCATGCCAAGCAACTTGGTAGGGCCAGAGCCTGGAGCTGTGTGTGGAGACCTCAGTGGGCACAGCCAAGCCAGCTCCGACGCTCCCGCTCATCCGCGCAGAGGAGGTGTTTGAGCCTGGCATGGTAGAATGAATGGGAGATGTACTGGTCATGTCTCCAGCTTCGTCTTCTGTAATCCGTAATTCAAAATGACCATCAGGAGGCTGGCTATGGTGGCCCAAGCCTGTCATCTCAATACTCTAGAGGCTGAAGCAAGGGGACAGTAAATTTCAGGTCAGCCTGGAGAGTCTTTAAAAAACCAGGTGCCATGGATAGACCTCAATACCAGAGCACTTGCCAGGCATGTCCAAGGCCCTAGGTTCAATACCTCACACCGCAGGAAAAAAATAACGGTCAGATCCATGGGTGGGTGGTGTTCGTCTTGCCTTTCCTCTGCTTTCAGAGTTCTAGGCAGAATACTTTCTAGAGAATTAAGCTGCAGGTCTAACCCAACCTTTGTTATCTGGACTACCAGGTAGAAAAGGGAGAGATTCCAAGTCTCTCTCGCTTGGTTGGTGAAAGGCGGCAAGCAGCTCACACCTGTGAGCCAGAGGACCCTACCTGTGGCTTGAGGGGGTGACCTGGCAGCAGTGGGGTTCATCATGGGCCATGATTGACAGCCACTCTCTCGGGATGGGGCTGGACTGCAGTGCTCTCAGTTGCCCGCCTATCCTCTTCTCCCCCCCCCTCCCAATCCCTTCACCTCCTACCCCCCTCCCAGCGTGAGAGTGGGCGCTGGGTTTGTGAGGTGAGGCAGCCTGTCTCCTAGGAGTTCTCTGTTGCAGACAAAGGCCGCCTCTAGCCAGAAGACTTCAGATCCCTGCTGCCTGCGCTTTGAAGTCCTCAGGTGCTTCCTGGTGAAGGCAGGAATCCCAGGAGGGAGACATCATGCCTAGCACCTGCCAGGCCAGCTGCCTCTTATACCTGAATGTGTTTTGACTTGGGAACAAAGACCACCACCAAAAAAAAAAAAAAAAAAGTCCTCCACATCCAAGCTGGCTTTGAGGTTTGATCTCAAATTGGAACCTTTCAAGTTATTTCACATTTGGCCAAATAGAGTTCTTCAGTTTTCTATTTTTCTTCCTTTTCTTATGAAAGAATGCCGATCTAAAAGTCTCCTGGGCACTAGTGGGTTCTGAGGCAATCACACTGCAGCCTGCTCTGTGACTGGATCCGTCACCGATTACATCTCCATCCTACGCTGTGAGCTGGGCCTTGGACAGGCACAGGGGCTCACTCTGGGCATTGCGGTTCTGAGGAGCGGTCAGCTTTACCTCACTCACAGGCATGAGGCCGAGACAGCCTTGGCCACACGGGGGCAGCTACTGTTGAAATCATCATAAGACAAAGCTTCTACTGTTGAGGTTCTCCATCTGTGGGTCTCAATGCCCAGAGACCCTCCGAAACCACAGATGTTTATGCTATGATTCATAACAGTAGCAAAATCACAGTTATAAAGCAGCAATGGGGATACTTTTATGGTTGGGAATCAAACATGAGGAACTGTATTAAAGGGCCACAGCTTTAGGAAGGTTGAGAACCAGTGCTCTAGAAAGACAGGCTCCTTCTTGGGGAACATCAAATGGAAAAGCTCACCACACTCTCTGGAGATGACCCACCCAGCGGCAAGGACTCACCAGCCTTCTTCTCTCAGCTCTCTCAGAGCCAGGACGGTCTCACTCTGGAAGCCCTTCTGCCCAGCCTCAGAGCAGGCAGCAGAGTCCCACTGAGAGCACTGCCAGCTATGGGAGGCCCGGAGCAGCAGAGATCTTCACTAACTAACTTGTCTCTCTCTCTGGGTCTTGTAGACTCCGGTGCAGCTAAGCATAAAAACGTTTGCCAGATGAAAATATGAATCTCACAGGCATTTAATTAAAACAGCAAATGGCGACAATTTGAGTGTCTTCTCTTTTCAGTGTCTAATCTCACCGGATGTTTGGTCCTTTCTAGAGAGAATCATAGCCCTGGTTTATTTCTAGAGATGTACTGACAGAAGGACTTCTGGCCAGGATCCTCTAACTCAGCAGTTAGGGACCGACTGCTAGTGTAGTGTGACCAACTACTTCTCTCATCCGCTGTTACGCCTTCCCTTCCGTGACAGACTGTAACATCCTCTAAAAACTGCACCTCGAGTCTCAAAAGAGACTGCGCACGTTAGAACGATGTTGGGACAGCTAAAGACTACGGGGACTTTAGAAGTTAGAATGTATTTTGCATTTGAAGATAGCCATGAGATTTGTGGGATGTAGGCGGGGTTGGTTTATCTCCATGAGCACTGCAGGATGGGGTTGGGGGGCAGAATTGGTTTGAATGTAAAATGTCCTACATAGGCTGATGTATCTGAACCCTTGGTCTCCAGCTGGAGGGCAGGGATCACCTCAAGCAAGGGCTGGAAGGCAGTGGAGCCTTAGGAAGGAGTAGCTTCCTATAGCAAACCGGTGTGAGCTTTGTGATTCCATAGCCCAGCCTCACTTCCTCCTGTCCTTCCTGAATGTGAACACAGTGTAAACTCCAAACCAACCCATCCTTGCCCCCAAACTAAGAGAGGCAGGGGAACTAGTAGGTGTTGGGGATTGGTTCTAATGCTCTGTCTTAATTAGGCTCCCAAAATCACACGGCAATCTACACATCCAGACACTGAGTGTCCCTGATCTCCCATTGGTTTTTGATTGATCAATAAAGAGCCAGCAGCCAATGGCTGCTGAGGGTGAAAGAAGCGGGGCTTTTAGGATTCCTGGACAAGAAACGCAGAGGAGAGAAGGAATAGATGGCCACAATGCCGAAGCTTAAAGATCAGGTTGAAGAGCTGCAGGAGAGAAACCATCCAGCAAGCGGCCCCCCCCGGGGGGGGGCGCTGCCCAGAAGGAAACAGGGCAGCAAAAATAAAATATGGACTTAGAAAGTGTTAACTCAGGAACACGGGAGGTGAGCGTATGCTAGCCACAGGAAGGTTTAGAAGTGCCCAACAGATTGCAAGCTTGTACAACCACTCTGGAAATCAGTCTGGTGGTTCCTCAGAAAATTGGACATAGTCCTACCGGAGGATCCCGCAATACCTCTCCTGGGCATATATCCAGAAGATGTCCCAACCGTTAAGAAGGGCACATGCTCCACTATGTTCATAGCAGCCTTATTTATAATAGCCAGAAGCTGGAAAGAACCCAGATGCCCCTCAACAGAGGAATGGATACAGAAAATGTGGTACATTTACACAATGGAGTACTACTCAGCTATTAAAAAGAATGAGTTTATGAAATTCCTAAGCAAATGGATGGACCTGGAGGGCATCATCCTGAGTGAGGTAACCCAATCACAAAGGAACTCGCACAATATGTACTCACTGATAAGTGGATATTAGCCCAGAAACTTAGGATACCCAAGATATAAGATACAATTTGCAAAACATGTGAAACTCAAGAAGAACGAAGACCAAAGTGTGGACACTTTGCCCCTTCTTAGAAATGGGAACAAAACACCCATGGAAGGAGTTAAAGAGACAAAATTTGGAGCTGTGACGAAAGGATGGACCATCTAGTGATTGCCATATCCAGGGATCCATCCCATAATCAGCTTCCAAATGCTGACACCATTGCATACACTAGCAAGATTTTGCTGAAAGGACCCAGATATAGCTGTCTCTTGTGAGACTATGCCGGGGCCTAGCAAACACAGAAGTGGATGCTCACAGTCAGCTATTGGATGGGTCACACGGCCCCCAATGGAGGAGCTAGAGAAATTACCCAAGGAGCTAAAGGGAACTGCAACCCTATAGGTGGAACAACAATATGAACTAACCAGTACCCCGGAGCTCTTGTCTCTAGCTGCATATGTATCAAAAGATGGCCTAGTCGGCCATCACTGGAAAGAGAGGCCCTTTGGACTTGCAAACTTTATATGCCCCAGTACAGGGGAACGCCAGGGCCAAAAAGGGGGAGTGGGTGGGTAGGGGGTTGGGGGGGTGGGTATGGGGGACTTTTGGGATAGCATTGGAAATGTAAACGAGGAAAATACCTAATAAAAAAAAAGAGAAAAAAAAAAAAGAAGTGCCCAACCATTGAGCTAGTCAAGAGTCAAGGCATGGAAAAATATAAAGGTTGTGTGTGTGTGTGTGTGTGTGTGTGTGTGTGTGTGTGTGTCTTCATTCGCTAATTCAGAGACCGCTGGCAGGTGGCAAGAAGTGGGGTCACTCGCAGGAGCTCAGAGTGGATTAATAATTTACAGCTACAAATATGGGTGCAGACTTCTTAAGTGGGCAGGAATCTTAAGCCACAGACTCTGAACTCCAAGGTCATGCTTCAGCCACCTCTTCTCTTGACCCTCTCTTGCCTGTATTTGCGTGATCACATGATCACTGCTGTTCCTGACCTACCATTTGAGAAAACCGTTTCTAGGAATTTCTCTAATGGGACATGAGTAGCACACGTGCTACTTCCTGTCCATTTGGAAGCCTGGATGTTAAGAGAATGTTATAGACACTAAGCACTTTCTGAGGATTCATCCTCCTGAAGAAAGCAAGCCCCTTTCTGCAACCATACAACAGCCTCCCACGGTCCTGCCTCACTGGGCTCCGGGGATTCTAGGCAGGTTTTATATTGTTTTCCTGAACTGTGTGCCCACCAGCTTCCTTCTAACATTTAGAGCATGCGTAGTTGATTACAACTAGTGTCGAACTGTCACCTGGGTAGTTCACTTGTCTGATGCCCCACACTCTCTCCCACACTCACATCCTACAAGCCCTTGGGCGAGCACCTTCTACACACACTAAGACATTCACACAGCCTGGCGGGCTCTGTGGCGATTCAGAAGGAAATCCTTTCCCACAGGAGAGACCCACACTTCTTAAAGCTTAAGGCCAGACAGAAAAGACACCACTGCTCAGACTCTGGGAAAATAAAGAGCCATCTATCCCTGGGTAGAAATTTCACGTTGCAATTGTGAGGTCTCCCACGAGCCTGCCCTCCCACCCCTCCCCAGAGCAGACGCTCTGATGTGCACTTTGGTATAAGTAGCTGCATGTGGACGTTGGACTATGGTAATGATGAGGGTCTCAAGAGGACGAGGTCTGTTATGAGTCTGTTAGACTGACAACTCTGCAAACAACTGAATCATGCCCTCTTTTTCCTTGGAGTTCCCTGGTGCCCCGCGCACTCTTCCTCTGGGCCTTGTGAGTGTGAGGCAGACAGGTAACAGAGCTCTCAGCACTCAGGAACAGGAGACTGCTCATGCTCACTAACAAAGGTGTTTTATTAAATAAATAAATAAATAAAAATGAAAAAGACTTGCATTGAGCCTGGGAGTATGTATGGGAAAGACACAGACAGAGGTTAACAGCCACAGGGGTCAAAAGGCCTGAGAAGGGAAAGAATTAAGATGCAGCCACATGAGGACAGACAGACAGACGGACAGGTCTACAAAAATAGGCCAATGTATAAGGATCATGGGCTTCAACAACCTTTGGTCCTTGCGACTCTTGATAGGACTGCCATGGCCTCTGCTTCCAGGCCATCAACTCCTCGTGCAGCCTGACCTTGATGGGATAACTCACACCTGTCATTCAAATGTTGGCTCCACCCACTAGGGAGAAGTGGAGGAGGGAGTCTGCACAAGTCCTGCCAGCCACCAAGGTGTCACTGCCACGGGCTGTGAAAGGGGCCCCATGCTCTCTGCTGCCTTGCTGGCTCCACTGTGGCCAGGGACACCTGGTCCTGCTGGGAGGCATCAAGGAGTGCTGACAGCAGGGACGGTCCTCCCTCTGGCATGCTTCTAGGGAGACAACCAGACTGGAATGATGAATCCCTTACTAAGCAACAATTATTTAAAATCCCCTTTTTTTTTTAACTTCAAAAACAACTATAAAAGTACCAGACTCTCTTCTTGTCAGACTGTAAGGCAATCCATCAATGCCTACTAGTTAACTAGGCATGACCAATGGCT
Organism: Mus musculus; assembly: GCF_000001635.26. Lineage (NCBI taxonomy): Eukaryota > Metazoa > Chordata > Mammalia > Rodentia > Muridae > Mus > Mus musculus. Next base: position 182,861,859 of record NC_000067.6, on the reverse strand, counting down.
TTGAAGTGACAGAGGCCCAGGCCTGAGTCCCAGCTCCACTGCACCTGCCACTGAGCCTTGCTCATCAGCAAGACGGAGCTGAGAACAGGAAACAGACATTAGGTGGGTCAGACAGTGAAGCTTTCAGTTAAGCGATCACTGTTTTTGTTTGTTTTGTTTTGTTTCGAGACAGGGTTTCTTTGTGTAGCCCTGGCTGTCTTGGAACCCACTCTGTAGAACAGGCTGGCCTTAAACTCTGCCTTCAGGGTCCGAGATTAAAAGCATGTGTTACCACCCCTCTTAAGTGATCATTGTTATTATGAAGTATTTCCAAACACAGTTAAGAAGGAGCAGGGAGCCAGAATAGCACTGGACCAACCAGATAGAGTCACAATACGTGAGTCTTAAAGCCTGGGCATTTTAATCATAGCCATAACTAACTGAGGGTGACTTTATACCTAAATCTAAGAGTGACAGTGCCCTTGACTAGCACTAGATGTCAAATACTCCTTAAAGTATTACATTTGCTATCATAGTGAATGAAGCCTTATACAAAATCACTTTCTATTCTACTCTATTTACAATCTCGGGTGTGTGTGTGTGTGTGTGTGTGTGTGTGTGTGTGTGTGTGTGTGTGTATGTGTGTGTGTGTGTCTGTGTCTGGTATGTGCACATAAGAGCAGGTAGGTGGAGGCCAGGGGCGAAGGATGCCCCTGAACCTGGAGTGACAGGTGGCTGTGAGCCATATGACATAAGTTTGGAAAGCAAGCTTGGTTCCTCTTCAAGAATAGTTAGTCTATGATCCTGGCCACTGAGCCAGCTCCCCAGTTCTGTTTCATTATTTTTGAGATAGAGTGTTGTGTAGCTAGGGTTGACTCATCTTCTAGCTAAGGAGGGCCTTCAACACCTGGTTCTCTGAGTGCTGGGATATGGGTGTGTGCCACCATGCCTGGTCTATGGAGTCTTGGGGACTGACTCCAGTGCTGTGAGCATTGAGCAGGCTACTGATCATGTTAGGTTTGGGGACAGCTACTGTGTCATTCAGGAGTGACAGGTCCACTGAGTGTAGGAGACTGGGGCTTTGTAAGTGTTTAAGAGGTTGGGGAAAGCTTTTTAGAGAACTCTTGTCCACCTGACTCCCTGCTGGAGTCAGAACGCTAATGGATTTTAAAGCCCCAAGGAGTATGGGATACATGGCACAGTTGGGTAGTTTTTACTGCACCATAAAGAAAAATCAAATGATATGAAACATGTACTTCATATGACAGGAAGAAGAGGAAACCTAGGAGGGGAGAAGGGAGGCACTCGAAGGGGTAGATTGTGTGTGTGGGGGGGAGCTCTCTACTTCTTCAGTGTCTCCTCAAGTGCTACTAGTTGTGGTCTGAGCAGCAGGCACCCCTTCGGCTTACTCTGCCCATGTGTTTAGACTTGTAAGCCTGTGGGTTTAGACTCATAGCTTTTTCTTTCAGTCTGTGTTGCTTTGAACGGGCTCACAAATTATTTCCTTGGATATTTTGGAGGGAAGGGCATTAAAAGCAATGATGCAAAAGTTATCTTTTAAAAAAAGTAGTATGAGTGGGGTGGGGAAGGCATCGAATGGCCTTCGTGGCACGGACGGTTCTTGGATCATTCCGTGGCCAGGGCTGAGTCTGGCAGCAGCCAGCGCCTGTGTTCAGCATCGGAGCCCATTTCCAGCTAGAAGCTGCTCTCAGCTCCCTGTTTATAACCTTAGATCACTGCCTCTGAAGTCAGATTTTGTTTTATGTCTATCCATATCATATTCTCCAGGCTCCATAAAAGGCTGCTTTTCCAAGTCCCCCAGTGAAGCTTATAGTCTCTGACTACTTGAAATGCAGTTAAGGCAAATTTGAAAAGATCCTAAAACAGGCATTTCAATTTGACAAAATCATAACAATGATATCTTCAAACTACCCTTGATTTTTGGTTATGTGAATATGGAAAATCCTCCAGGAACTAAGAAGTGGGCCTTTTAGTGACAGCCAGTGCTCACCATGGCCCACCCACTGTATGCAGACAACGGTGAGGCGACTACACTGGAAACGGGGTTAACCTTGTCTCTGGAGACTAGACTAGCCAGCTTTAACAAATGGGTACAAAACAGTCAATACACACACACACACACACACACACACACACACACACACACACTTCCTACTGCATGCTCCTACTGAAAACTTCTTTGTTATAGGCATTTCAAATGTACCAGGGTGTCTCAACTTTAACCTTCTATCTTGTCCTTTGTCCCCTATAAAATCTGGCCCCGTGGAGACAGGAATGTGTGGGGACTTTAAGGCATAGCCTAGGACTTTAGCAGAATGAATTGCATGGGGCAGTCATCCCTCCCTCCCACCTCTTCAAGTCTTGTCTGAGGAAGCTGCATGGCTCTGGCAGACTCTCTGCATGTTGGTCCTTCCTTTAGAAATAAAAGCCTTCTCCCATTGCTCTGAGCACCTTCTGCCTGCGCCCACTTCTCACAGGACACCCCCAGCCCTGCTTCTCCTGTGGAAGCAACAGGGAAGCAGCCTATGCTGCTGCACACTTGGAGGGACTGGTTAGCTTTGGCCTGTTGCTGGGTTTTGGGGGTTGGGTTTGGAGAGGGCTCTGGAATGGAGGTTTCTCTCCCACCATTTCCAGCCATTCACTCGGATGTTAAGGAGAAGCACATTAGGTGAAACTTCAAGACCCAAGACACACCAGGGCTGAGGCCGGGGTTAGACTTCAGGGATGGAGGATATTAGGAACCCCTGCTGCTCCGCTCCCAGATCCAGCCAACACAGACCCCCTAATTAGTGCTCTTTACCAACACACACTCTATAACCATTCAGATTTCATAAAGACAGGGAAGAGACTGATCTTGCTTTCAGGTTTCCAAGAGTGTCTTACAGTCAGACATTTACGGCTTCCACTGTAAACGCACAGGAAAATGAAGGAAACATTGATACCACAATAAAACTCGGGGTGAGACGGATGGTGTCACCATGCCATCTGTTATCATCCAGTGCAAGAAAATTAATTTCTGAAGGCATTTCATTTAACTTTGCAGTACTCTGTGGTCTGACATTTGATTCTTTCGGCTTTTTCTTTTATTTGCCTTCTTCCCCCTAAGAATGGTGACAGGTGGGTGGGGGGAGGGGGTGTGTTTAACATAAGTATAGCTCCAGGTCAGGTGGGTGACCTGGGCTTCAGCAAGCAAAAGTCCCTTCTGGCCATCATCAGACTCTCCCCATCCAAAAGGCTTATATGTGTTACCTTCCAGAGCAAGGCACCGGGGTGGGCTGGACGACCAGATAAGGTTGTGTAAGCACTCGAGGTTCTCGGAACCCTCGAGTTTAAATCCAGGGAAGCAGCGATAGGCGATCACAGTTCCCACAGGGAAGGAGGTCTGGAACTCGGAGATGTTCACGTAGCCATTGGAAGAGGCTAGAGGTCTCAGGCAGCCTGCGAAAGCAAAATGGGAAGGTTTCACTGGGGCGCCTTTGCATATGTGTAATGGCCAATGGCACAGAGGAACGCTTTGAGATTGTCCCTTAGCAACAAAAGGACATTGCAGACTTGGGCTGCATATACATAGATGTTTGCTGGTATATCTGAAATGGTGTCATGGGGGTCAGATAAAGAGTTAGGAGGGAAGGAGAGAGGTAAGTTGGGTATGAATTAGTGCATCGCTAGCCAGGTGAACCTGTCCCAAATGGATTATTAGCATTACTTGAGGGGCTTTTACAACCCAGCGGTGCCCAGGGTCCATGCCCAGGAGGAGAGCCTGGTGTCACTGTGTGTTTATGAAGCTCTCTGTGTCATTTAAGATGACGTCAGGGCTGAGGACCACTGAGGCACCCTAGGAGGGGACAGACACTCCAATGGCTAGGGATCGGTGACTTGGGCAGCTTATGTTCTAAACTCGGTCACGGGATAGAATCTTGTCGTGCTAGCACTACTAGACTTCTGAGAATCAAGTGTGAAGTGAGATAGATTAAGAGTCTTAAAGTGTGCTGGTTTTCAAACTTGAGAATTCCTCAGAGGGCTTAATCGACACAGACACCCCCCCCCCCCAGATCACATGCTGGGCTTCTGTCTGAGCGAGTCTCAGTGGAACCCGAGGCTATGCATTGCTACGGTGGGTCCAGGTAGGAGGAAGGTCCTCGGAGGAGCATGGACTGCAGTGGGTCTCTGCTCCAAAAGGAGCATGAGGGGTGCTATCAGAGAAGTGGGGAACCAGACCCAGGATCCCCCCAAATCTCTGGCTGCCTTTGGTTCTTGAAGCCTGTGCTATTCCTAATGGCACAGAATTCTGCTGTGTGCGCCTTTCCTGCTGCCATGGCATTGTGTCGAACATAGCAATGTCACTGGAGTGCATAATGACATCACAGGGTGATGTGATATCCTTCCAGGGGGCGGGATAGAAGTGATAGCGGGATAGATAGTGATAATGAAAAGGCCCACTTTCCCTTCTAGTGCCAAACTCGGACTTTGTACTCCACGCATAATGGGAGATGACCAAGCCCTCCTCCAGAGCTGGCTTTGCCACATACTAACTATCCTGAGGCGTTCTCTCAGTGAGTTGCTGTAGTACCTGTGCACCAGAGTGAGGAGAGACAGGAGAGGCACCAGGACAGACCTTAGGGACAAACACAGTCACCTACCTCACTGCTGTGCCTTCGGCAACAAGGTCCACAGTGTGAGCAGGTCCAAATCCAGAACCAGTCAGGAGGTTTCTAGACACCCCTAAAGGTGCAAGAACTCTGCATCTTTTTACCCTGTCTCATGGTATTAGATTGTTTTTCTCAATCCCTGCTCCCTCAGTGTGTGTGTGTGTGCTTGTGTCTGTCTGTCTGTCATCTGTCTGTGATGGCATGTACATGTGTGGCTCAATGCCAGGCATCTTTTTCTATTGTTTCTTCTTTCTGTGAGATAGAGTCTCTCACAGTACCAGGGCATCTCTGTCTCGGCTCGGCTGGCCGGCCTAGCCTAGCCATGCCCCGTCTCTGCATCCCCTGAGACCTGGATGCAGATGCTTGCCACAGGCCACGCCCAGCTTCTGTGGTTCTGGCAATCCACCTCAGCGCCTCACGCAGGCGCTTTACCAACTGAGCCACCTCCTGAGTTCAGTCCCTGAGCTAAAAGCTGGTCATATTCACGGCAAAGGCGAGATGTGAGGGGTCAGAGTGGGGAGCGGGAAGCGGGAAGCGGGAAGCAATGTGATCAGAAATGAGGAACAGCAGATGAGTCTGTTAGCAGGAGCAACGGAAGGTGCCGGATGCTTGTACAGTTCGGGTGGCTGACAGGGTGTTGGCCCTGCGCGCCCTCCAGTGTCAGGGCTCCCACTCCAAACTACTCATATGGAGACAACAGTCTTTCCCAAATGACAGATAATTCTGCCTCACAGTGAGCAGGGCATGCAGACCCTCTCCAAAACCTCAAGTACCAGTCCCCTCCCCCAACAACAACAAAAAAGGCCTCTGTGCAGCCCACCCTCCCCTCCTCCTGAGGAGATGGCAGGAGCCATAATTCCTGTAGCTAATCAGAGCTGAGGGGGAAAGAGATGCTCACTCTTGGCTGGAGACAGCCCATCCTAAATATACCAGTGGGAAACAGGCCTCAACTCAATACTTCAACGGGGTTTCCATTTGCACGTCTGGATAATAGAGAGCCGCCTACCGGAGCCTTAGCCCCTAGATCTATAGGTGCAAATAAGAGTTCTAGAATGAAATGTCGCTCTGGGAGCCAATTACAATCAGCCAGGGGGCTCGGAGAGGTGCCAGGCTGTCTGCAGCAACGCAGAAGATCCCGTTCTTGTGTCGTGCCAGCTGGGTGGTCAGAGGGAAGCTGGTGCAGCGGCAGCGGGCAGGGTTCTGTCCACAGTAACAATGACGCACAGGATGGGCTGGGACCACAGCACAGGCAGGGCACCTACTGTGTGGGATGAGGGGTTTTGAGGAGGAGTGATGATGGAGCTGGGCTACCTGGCATTGTTTGGAGCATTACGTCTCTTATGAGTAACCAGGTGCAGGCTTGGGTGGTGCAGGCCTACAGTTCCACCTGCTTTGGAAACTGGGGCAATGGGGTCACAAGTTCAAAGCCCATCTGGGTTAGTGGAGTGAGTTCAGGGGTTGCTTGGGCAATTTGCTGAGATCTTCTTTCAAAGTTAAGAGTTAGAAGGAGAAATATGGGCATAGCTTAGAAGCAGGGTACTGTGTGAGGCCCTAGGTTCAAATCCCAGCAATATTTAAAAAAAAAAAAAAAGAAAGAAAGAAAAGAAAATGAAGAAAGAGGAAAAGAGAAAGAATAGCCAGCCAGCTCTCTTGTTGATGACCTGCTGCTGAGCAGAATTTGAGAATGGGAGAGCGACCCAGACTGGGCTGGACAGAGCAACAGCAAGGCACATATCTGAACTCTTTAAAATAACGTCCCAAGAGGCCATAGGGAAACGGGATTCCTAAGGAAATTCAGTGGATTTGAGGAATACAAGGGAGAACTAGAGAGGGTGAGAAAACAGACTGCAGGGCGTGGCTGAGGTCTGAGGTGACTCTCCTCACCCGTGACTCTGGTCCTGGAATAAAGCTGTGGCTAGTGATGCTTGTTTGCATGGGGGCACAACCCAGGTGCCAGCTGCTCGTCTTGTAGGCAGTCTCTGAACAGATAAGTAAAACCCATGTCTCTTTTAGGGTAGGCTAGCAACACAGGCCACAGGGCAGGCCGAGTGATGGCTGGGCTCCTCTGTCCTCTCAACTCTGAAACCTTTGTTCCTTCATAGGGTCACAACTCTTAAGCTCTGGTGTGGGAAAACAATTTATTTCTGATGATGGAGCACACAAAGCAATATCAGGGCCTGCCAGTTGTGATTTCCAGGCACAAAGTTAACATTCATCTCAACTTGAACGTGCCAGAGCTTTTGGAACAAATTCCAATGCCTTCCTTCTCCCTCAAACTATGAATTATGCATTGGCTTCTTTTGGCCCTTTAGACCAAGTCACATGTCAAAAAATAAAATCAGAATTAATGTGAACTCAAGGGCTTATTTTCAGAAACAGGTCCCTCTGTATATGGCGGCTGGGACAAGTTTTAAAAGTATGAAAGGATAAATACTCGCTGTGCAGTTGGGAAGCATCTGAATGTGATTATTTTTCTGCTTTTCATGAATTATAAGAAGGATAACATTATGAAGAGAAAGGCTTTCTGTAATACGCTTACTGTATTCTCACTACTACTCAAGTACCACACTCTGTTATTTCCATTAAGTATACAATGATTCATCCCTGTTACAAAGCCTCCTAATTCTTTTTAATGTATTATTATTAGTGTGTGTATGTGTGTGTGTCTGCCCACACTGGTGTGTGCATAGGCATGGCACACACATGCAAGCCAGAGTGCCTGTGGTGGTCGGTTCTCTCTTAGAGCCAGAACTCAGGTTGTCAGACTTTTGGGCAAGCCCCCTTTTCCTGCTGAGCCCCTTCACTCGCCTACCTCTCCTAATTCTTCAACTACTTTCCTGATTTTCTAAGGGAAAGGGATTTGATACCGGACATACTGAAGCATCAGCTCCATACTTTCTATACTGGGAAATCTGGTATACCGTGCTGGGTCACCGCAAGGAGAGGCGACACAAGAAGGCAGGGCAGGACCTAGGTGGGGCGACCTTGTATTCTCTGCCAGAATGTCTGTTGTTTCGTTAGAGGATCATGCATGCCCACCCTTTACAACGACAGGGACAACAGCGGCTCCCATCTCATACCTTGACAGATGGGCAGGTTATCCCATGTCCCATCGTCACGGCATAACGAAACCAGGTTGTACAGGTCAGGGTAGCGGATCTTGAACCCCTCGTGACAGTCAATGACTAACTTCTCTCCGTGTCTGTACGTCTTGTTTCGAATCTCAGCATCTTCAATTTGGGGGATGCGGCAGTCTGCAATAAGAGACGAACATGACTTTTTGCAATTCAAAATGGTTAACGGCTTTACAAGGAGGCTCTTTTTTTTTTCCAGCCCTAGTCTCAATCTGTTAACACAGAGATAACCTGGTACCTCACCTGTCACCAGACTCAGGGAACAATGACAGGGTCGCCGCCTGCATCGCAGAACTAACAGGGTGCAGGGACCATATCACAAAAAGAACTTTAGTTTCTGCCTGTGACACTTTGTACCAAGCAGCTTGTCTTCTGAATGAGTCTCAAACTAGATAAAGACTTGGCTGTATTTTTGACAGGGTTTAACATTGTTTAGCCTGTCGGGCTGGTCACCGTAGCCACCCAGGCACGGCATAGGGCCTGGCCTCAGATACAGTGCGCAGGACAACATGGAGTACAAACTGCCTCTGAGTACTAAACCAGCACACACCCTTGCCAACCCCCTAGGGTTTAGGACAGCTGGGCATACTATGTGCTCACATGGAGTGGCTGAGCCCAACTGAAAAAGACAGTGGGGGAGGGGGGAAGGCAGTGAGGACAGGGAGCAAAATGACCAAAACATACCAAAAAAACTCAAGGTGAGTGTCTGCTTCTGACCCTATCTACTTACAATTTACGGTAAAAGCCACTGTGCTTGCTCCTCAGCGTCTAGTTGGGACTCTGTTCACCCTGGCCCCAAACACCACACAGTGAGTCCTGTCTGGTATATCACCCACTGTGTGTGTGTGTGTGTGTGTGTGTGTGTGTGTGTTTTCTTCATCCCTCAAGAGTACATCTCTGTTAAATGTTTCCGATTTTGTCTACTTTACTTTAGTGTTGGGGTTAGAAGCCAGGACACTGAGATTGCTGGGTAAATGTTCTATCTCTGGACTTTACCACCACCCTTGCTAGATGCTCCTGATTTTAGATGCACGTGGGTTTATAAGTATGACCTGGAGATCGGTTATACTCCAACTTGATGAAGTCTTTTTTTTTTGGAAACACGGCAAAAATCTAAGGGTAGTGTTTTTCCAGTCTGAACCTTTCTCCAGAAATTCTTCAGTGTGCTAAAGGATGTTTGACTTCTTAGCTGGTCCCCAGAGTCACTGAATGTACAAGGTGGCTGGAATAGCATCAGTAAGAGCCCTGCTCATCAGGACACTGAAGCCTGAAATTGTCAACCCTGAGCCCTGAGCCCGGGGAGCCCTGACACAGGCAGAAAGAGGGAATTTCGCAGTGGCTGGTGGCTGCTAGCTTTGGTTGCTCTACAAAGACAGGGTCCATCCAAGGGCATGTCAAGGTTGGGGCTAGGTTCTCTAGAGAGCAGACTCCATAAATCAGGGCATGAGAAATGAGGAAGTCTCAGAGAGGCCTCCTTGAAGGAGGAGGGCCTGGATCAGCTTCCAGGGGAGAGGACCATAATATTCACTGTGGATCATTTGCAAGGCCGGGATTAATTTTATTGTTGCCACCACTGGCTTGAGAGCAGGCCCTGAATCACTACACTGACACTTTGACCCAGGTCTTCCCCATTGTTTACCCATTCCCAGCTTCATTCTTGTTCTTGCCAAAGAACTGCAGGAAGAGGGCGCTGTCTGAAGCTCCAGCAGGAACCCTGGGGGTGTGCACAGCCCTCTGAGCCCAGCTAGCTGGCTTTGAGCACAACCCTGGTGTTTCCCCCGAGTCCCCAACAGTCTCAGCTGAGGAGCTGACTACTGGTTTCCATTTCACTGCTCGTTCGTTCTGTACCAGGGCCACAGAAAGGAGTGCTCTACCTATTCAAGTTTAACCGATAGTTTCTGAGCTAAAATCACTGACTTACTTCCAAATCAACCTCAGAATGATCCCGACTGGAGTCACAAGGTAACTGACAACCCCGCACACCAGCGCTGCCTTCTTCTTAATGGAAAACTGTGAATTATATTTTTCTCTCCATGGCACACAGCAGACATTATTCTCAGCATGTAAAAACACATTCATCAGGACGCCTGGCTGTAAAGTCCTGGCACAAACAGTTCCTGAAGTGGTGAGTCTATGTGTAAGCAACCATTCCATGACTGACTTCAACTGTCTTCACGTCATCAAGAATTAACTAGCATGGCCAGGAGGCAGTCAGTTTGGGGAGTAAAGCCAATGGACAGAGTGTCCACTTGGACATCACAGACAGGTTGACATCAGCTAGTCAGAGGGAGAAGCACCCGGCCTTGCTCCCAAGATTGATTTCCCAGCCTGTGGTGAGAGTGATGCGTGGTGCTTCACACAGGCTGGGTCTGCTGCAGTGTGTGTGTGTGTGTGTGTGTGTGTGTGTGTGTGTGTGTGTGTGAATGCATAGACACTCTGGTCAAAAGGGAGTCTCTTAGGACAATGCACCACTACATGGGAGAGCCACAGGGCCAGTGGGCAGTAAGGTTTTGTAGTTCAAGTCCCTCCAAAGTGGAGAAAATCAGTTGGGATGTGCTCTAGGGCCAAGGGAAAAGCTAGCCCAGCCCAGCTCTGACACACCTTAAACTTCAACAGAAGAACGGGTCACCCACATCTTCTCTGATGTTTCACACTCACGATGTGGCAGTATTCTCTCTCCCGGAAGGAAAGGTTAGGTCAGCATAAGATGAAGCCTAAGGTAAGCATCTGCTTCAATGATCTTTGGTGACTGTAAATAACAATCAACCTTATTTCTAGGAAAAGAGTCAGGACCTTTAGTAACTGAAAACCTATGTGTGATCTTCATTAATGCTGTAGTTAGTTTCATATAGGAATACAGATACAGATGGTCCTTGGTTTTCAAGAGGAGCCCTACCCAGAGAAACTTACGGTAAATTGAAAATGTTAAAAGCTGAAAATGGGGCTGGGGAGGTGGCTCCATCAATGCTTGCCAGCCTAGGGACATGAGTTCAACTCCCAGAACCCAGAATACGAAAAGCTGGACGTTGTAATCCTAGAGGCAGAGACAAGTGGATTTCTAGGGCTTGATGGCCAGATAGCCTAATGGATGAGCTCTAGGTTAATGAGACCCTGTCTCAAAAAACAAGGTGGATCCCATTACTGAAAAATGACACTCAAAGTTGTCCTCTACTCTCCACATGCCTGTGCACTCACATATGTGTGCCCTTCCCCCACCCCACATGCACACACACACACACACACACACACACACACACACACACACAGAGGTCCCTGCACATCAGCTACTCAGTTGAGCGCAGGGTGTGGGTCATTTCCCCTCATCATCTTACAACTGACTAGAAGTTACAGTTTGCTGGCTGCCGCTGACCAGTACGGCAATGCAACTCCACGCCATGTATCACTAACCCAGAAAAACGCAAAATTCAAAATGTGAAGTGAGGTTTTACCAGGTGTGCATTGCTTTCACATCAGGGTAAAGTCAAGACATCACTCATTAGCATAACCATTGTTAAGTCAAAGACCGATTGTATCACAATTTCCTAAATCATGGATTCATCCATTCAGGAAAAAAAGCAACATAAAGCCACTTCAAACATATCATTAGCAAAGACCAGAAGCATCTGTCAATATTTGATTCTGTCACATAGAATCTGGCCAACAGAACTTGGTGGGTGGGGCATGAATGGTTGGGTGGGTGGGGCATGAATGAGCACTTCCAGGGATGTTGCCCCAGGGGCATCAAAGGCTTCCATTCTGAAAACCCACCTCTCACCAGCTCACCACAGCCACTGTCCTACACTGAACCTATTAAGATGGAGATTTGGTTTAATGAGCATGTGGCTGTTCTGAACAGTTACACTTGGATGCAGACTAGTCCATGAGACCAGTCAGCAGACAGCACGGTCTCCAGGGATGGGGAAAGCACAGGAAGAGTCAACTTTCATTTTTTTCCAGATGTTGGTTATATGGGAAAATGCAAAACCATTTTCAGGAACATGAATATATGATGTATAGCTACATATAAGCCTTGCAATCCACCTTATTATGTTAAAGGCTCTAAATGTCTTGCTGTAAAGACTATGACTTAAATTTTGATGAAACCAGCATTTGTAAGTCTTACTTATTCACTCTACTGCGCGTTCATCTGTTCAGTGACTAGTGAGCCCACACACAGGTCCAGCGTTTCCTAGGTGGGGGAAGGGCACGGCAGAGAAGGCACACCGTTTCCATTTTTACAGCGCTTGCTCGGAGGAGGCTTCTAACAGCAAAATTAAGAGACAAATGGGCTAGAAAACAACAGGCAAATCTCACTGCTGCGATGAGCTCATAATGTGGTGATAAGATAGGGAGTGACTTGGGGACTCATTTAGTTCGAGCAGACAGGCAAGGGGCCTCTGAGGAAATGACATTTATTAAGCTGAGACCTGAATGACAGCGCCGATCCAATTACTGTGTGGATCTGGGAGATTTCAGGCAGAATAGCTACGCTATTAGAAAGGCCAGGAAGAAGCTTGGGGTCCTAAAACACACCAGGGAAGACCTGTGTGTTTGCAACAACTGAGGGGGAGGGGTAAGGATCCAGCTCGTGCTCTGCCTGATATTTTAGGACAGGGAGTGGGGTTTTATTTTAGTGGATGGGATGCTATTAAGACTAAGAGTGTAGAAGGGTCTAGATTATATTTTGGCCAAGGATATGGTCTTGTCTTCAGGCCCTCGGAGGCAACCTCTAAGCTCCTAGAGTCCCTTGCTTGAGATAAATACCTTTGCTCACTTGGTGGTTTGAGGAATGCTGAAGTCTGTGTGCTTTGGAACACCAAATATCAGTGTAGCTTTTGGGTAGACTGGAGACCTATATCAGCCCACAAGAGTCAACTATGTCTATATGAAAGGACCTAGTAAAACCTTGGACACTGATCTGTGGGTGAGTCTTCCTGGTTATTGATATATTGTCAAATTCCGCTGCTTCAAGGACAAGCGGTGTCTGCACAGCTCCACCGGGTGCTTGTGGCTGTCACTCCTGGATCCTGTCCTGTGTAACTCTGCCCTTAGGCGACTTTAACCTGTGCATCCTCACTGTAACACACTTATCTAGGAGGGTCATAGTTTTTCTAAGTGATCTGACTGAATTATTGAATTTGAAAATGGCCTCGGAGAGTTCTAGACCTGCAGACAGTGTAGGAGTAAGGGGGCTGAACTTTGTTTCGCTGGATGGTATTTTAATTTGCTACCTACTGACATTGGCTAGCATTACTCTCTTGCTCTGGTACAACCCAGAGAGACAGTCCTGACCAGTGGTTTATTCAGGAGAAGGTTGCAAAAGCTGAACAGATTCAGTGAAGGCAAACGATGTCATTACAGACAATCAACACGGAACAAGGGAAAGGAGAAGTGATGGCTACCGCTGTCCAGAGGGAGCTGATGGAACAGGGGTACTGCTTAGAAAAAGAGGAGCCACTCGGTGAGCAGCTTTGCTTCTGGCTGATTCCTTCCTCTTTAAAGGATGGTGACTTTGATGAAACCTGATGTAGCATCAGAACAGGACCCTTGATAGCTTGCGGCTCTACATGAATGCTGCTGCGGCATTATTAGTTCCCTGCCTGAAACCACGAAGAAACACACAGACACAGGCACAGACATATAGGCACACACTGTGTACACACGTGCGCACACATACACACACACACACACACACACACACACACACACACACACACACACACACACACAGAATGATTAAAAGAAACAAGTATAGCAAGCACACTTCTTTATGGTTTGCTACTTTAAAGTGCCAATTTTTCATTTGTTTTGTTTTGTTTTTAGACTTTCTTCTCTTTTTTGAGATAGGGTCTTGCCACACGGCCAAAGATGACCTATGGCACTGTGTTGTGCTGTGCTATGTATTTTTATATTTACACCATAGATGGTGAATTTTTATGGGTACTAGTTGTCCATTTTTCAGGGTGAGACTATTAAGCATTACATATACTGGAGTAATTATGCAGCATTCACGAAGACTGACCACGCTTGGGAGGAAATACAGTCTCAACAAGTAGCAAATAGTTAAAATTACTGGTCATCTGTTTGGGCTACAATGAAAATAAAGACAGAAATGAATTGTTACAAAATTCCCGTGTCGGAAACTGAGTAATATCTTCCTAAATAACCCATGGGTCCAATAAAATAACAACATACAAAACAGAAAAAAAATGTTTTGGCTGGACTAAAAATGAAAATTTGCATATTCCAATGTATGCTCTGCAGATAAATCTGTGACTATACATTTCTCTTTAAGCCTAAACACACAGAAAAAGTCTAGCATTGTTGCTTACACAAGCCAGTAATCCCAGCACGCAGGAGACAGCCAAGTTAGCTGGGAACTCTCGGGGTTCCAGGTCAGCCACGACTACACAGTAAGACCTTGTCCCAAGAAAGAAGGAAGGAAGGAAGGAAGGAAGGAAGGAAGGAAGGAAGGAAGAAAGGAAGGAAGGAAGGAAGGAAGGAAGGAAGGAAAGAAAGAAAGAAAGAAAGAAAGAAAGAAAGAAAGAAAGAAAGAAAGAAAGACACTTACATAAACATACAAAAAATAAATTCTTAAAGTCAAGAACACACATCTTAGAGTTGACTGAGTCAGATCTGTGATTGGAAAAAGCTTGGGGTCCTAAACACACCAGAGAAGACTTGCTCAAGTTCTCCATATTAGTCATGTTCTTACTGCAACTGAGGGTCTGTGCTTAAAGTTATATTGAATTTTGCTTTATAAATGTTGAGTTTAAATGTTTATAAGTTACTAGGCTTATAAGTTTAAATGTTTATAAGTGCAGGCTTATCATTTAGAACTAAAATGAAGAATTCTTTATGGTCAGAAAAAATGGATATGTGATTAAACCCAAGGAAACTACAGGGAAATAAATAATAAAGGGTATCTAGAAGAGGATTTAATGAGAAAGGAGAGGACCAGGCTAAGAAGGACCAGGCATGGGTTCTTCAACGCCAAAATCCAGTCAGTGATGGGATCCACCGAGAGCTATGAAGTAAAGTACACCTACCCATGTAAGGATAAAACGATATAGCATGTCACAGCTTACGCTAAAAAAATTTAAAAGGCAGAAAAAAACTTGAAGTAAAAAAAATGAGAAATTAGATGAGGTCAAACTCTTCACACAAGGTCAGAAATAATCTTATTTACTAAATTTGCCAACTTACACTTATGCAAATATTAAGTAGGCTCAGTTTCTATCAGAAAGGCTTCCCACAGAGCATCCTCCAGACCCAAGATACTTCTCTATGGATTCTGCTGAACGTTTTTGGATGATATAGAAGCAGCCTCACACACACCCTGAGTGAGGCATTCTCTTCTGAAGGAAGCCAGCATATTTATGGGACAGCCTCCCTTGATTATTATGCAATGTAGAAAGACTAGCTCAGAAGGAAAAAAAGCAGTCAGGCCAAGCCATCTCAGCAACACAGACGCAAAACTTAAAATTAACACATTAGCGCACACCATTCAAATATATCACAAGTAAGCTGATTTAATGTTTAATGATCAACCAATGTGACTTGAACATTTAACAGAGTAAAGGAGAGAATTAGCATCTTATTAGATGTGAAAAAAATTTTTAAAAAATTCCCACATCCATTCACATTAAAAAGCTCTTCATAAGCTAGGGATTAAATAAAATACTGCAATTTAATAAGTGATATTATTAGGAAACTATGTTATTGCAAAAATGCAGAGGCCTTGATTGGAGATTGGGGTCCCTGACTGAGCTCACTCCTCATACTTACGTCCAAATCTGTGCTGGGTTACCTGACTGAAGCAGCACTCAGATAAGAGGAAAGTAGAAGGAATGAGCTAGAAAGAAAGAAAAGCTTTACTATTCAAATATGAAATTACAGTGCATATGGTAAGAACCAAAGTAGCTTACAAAGAGAGGGGCTTGAGCGCTGGCTCAGCAGGTAAGAGCACTTGTTGCTCTTGCAGAGAACCCAGGTTCAGTTCCCAGCACTCACATGGTGACTCACAACCGCCTGTAACTCCAGGTCCAGGAGATCTGACACCCTTTTTTGATCTCCATGGGTGCATAGCATGCATATGATGCATACGTGTCAATGCAAGCAAATTCTCATACACAGACAAGAAAAGAAATAAATATTTAAAACTTTTTCAAGAATTTGCAAATATAAGTAGTAAAATTAATGAGTTGAGTATGTATGAATTTCTAACAGGTCAGTTTAAACAAACTTAAAACTTTTATCAAGTACAGAAATATTTGAATTGCTAAATTTAAATAAATAAACAAAAGACAAGACATCCATACAGAAAACATTATTTTTTTTTCCCCCAGAGCTGAGGCCCGAACCCAGGGCCTTGGGTTTGCTAGGCAAGTGGTCTACCACTGAGCCAAATCCCCAACCCCCAGAAAACATTATTGAGAAAAACTGTTAAATACCTTAGTCAGTAGGGAGAACTAATATTGCATAGGCCTTATTTTCCTTACAATTTTAACCATAAATCTGTCCTATTTTTCCTTTGTAGTTGCTGTGAACAATTATCCTGACCAAAAATTTCAGGAGAAAAACTTTATTTTCATTCAAAATACCAGTTTATACTCATAGCAGGGAAACACAAGGATCCGAAACCTGAAGCAGCTGGTCACATCCACAGTCAAGAGCAGACAAAGCAGGCATGCTCACTGCTCAGTTCCATTGTCCAACTCTTAACACAGTCCAGGACCCAAGCCTAGGGAATTCTGCCACCTATAGTGGACTGGGTCTTCCTACATCAATTAACATGATCAAGACAATCATCCATAGACACACCCACAGGTGAACCTAATCTAGACAGCTCCTCATTGAAACGCTCTTCCCAGGTGATTCTAGACTGTGTCCAAGCTGATAAAACAAAACATCACAAAACGCAATGTCATAATGTTCAGAATTCAAACTTGTTTTGGCGGTTGCTATGCTCATTCTAAAATTTATGAGGAAACCTGGAAGACCACGAAGATCCAAGACAGT
This sequence comes from Mus musculus, assembly GCF_000001635.26. Lineage (NCBI taxonomy): Eukaryota > Metazoa > Chordata > Mammalia > Rodentia > Muridae > Mus > Mus musculus. The sequence continues at coordinate 182,845,055 of NC_000067.6, read as the reverse complement.
TTTGAAGGAACAGAAAGAGGATAACACTTGTGTTACGAGCATTTAAGAATGATTACAGGGCTACGGTAATAAAAACAGGATCACATCTATTGCATTAACAGACAGACTAATTAACAGAACAGAGGATTGAGCCAGGACTTCCATTTCCTGACAAAGGTGGGAACATTCATTCCAATGAACAGTGCTATGTGTGTTACATACAAACCAAGCCCAAGAAGAATGGTTAGCGGGATAAATATGCAGGCAGGACAGTAAGGCTCTGAGATTACAAAAGAAAATGCCTTTGCAATATCATAATACAAAAACATTTTTGAAAGATTTATTTTCATTTGTAAGCTGTGTGTGTGTGTGTGTGTATGTGTGTGCACACACACATATGAGTGCAGGGGCCTGTGGAAGCCAAAAGAGAACATCAGATTCCCCTGGAGTGGGAGTTATAGACACTTGTGAGCTAGCGAACATGGATGGTGGGAATCAAACTTGGGTCTTCAAGAAAAGCCATCTATCTAGCCCAGTGAAAACAGGTTGTTTTTTTTTTTTTTTTTTTTTTTTTTTTTTTGGTTTTTCGAGACAGGGTTTCTCTGTATACCTCTGGCTGTCCTGGAGTTCACTTTGTAGACCAGGCTGGCCTCAAACTCAGAAATCCGCCTGCCTCTGCCTCCCGAGTGCTGGGATTAAAGGCGTGAACAGTTTTAAAAGCAACAAAGAAAACCCCACACAAATTGAGTGTAAACAAAAAGATTGATAAATTTGACTACATTCAAGTTAAAATATTCTGTGCATCACACAGCTAATAAGAGAGTAAAACCTTAAGCCACAGAACAGCTTTGTAGCACCTATAACTAACAAAGGACTCGCATGTAGTGTATATAAAATCTCCTACAAATCAATACGGAAAAGACAACTAATCGATAAATGGTTAAACGAATTAAGCAGGCACTTCACAGGGGAGAATCACAAGCTAGCCAATAAACACAGAAAGGTTCTCAACTTTATTATTCTCCAGGGAAATGAGCACTAAAGGTGAGAAAGTCGGGAAGTGGTGGGACATGCCCACAAAGCAGGACTCGGGAGGCTGAGGCAGGTGTGTCCTGTACAGTAGGATGCTCTCTCAAAACGCAACCAACCAACCCACACCAAAGAAACAAACTCCTGAACAACTAAAGACTGCAAACACTAAAGGATATGCTCTTTCTGTGTGTGGGAGATAAACAAGTACAACCACTTGAGGAAACTAGCAGTACCGATCGACACTGGATATATGCACATCACACACCTCAGAAGCCCCACACTGGGGCAGAACCAATGGAAATAGGAGATTATCATTCATCAATAGGCATGATCAGACATGCTTACTGCAGCACTGTTTATAACGGAAGTCAATTGATAAAGTTTAAAATATGTACCAAAATGAATATTCAAATGAAGGTAGGTCCATACCCCATGAAACAGTGAAAGGGATCAAAGGGCACATGGATTTCATAAAGTCAGTCAGATCTAAAGTAGCTCTTAACCTATACGTCCGTGTACGTTAACTCCAAAGCCAGGCAGAGGGATATTAAGCTTGTAATAGCGTCATGTTTATGATGCTGATGCTTCGGGGGTTAGGGGGTGTCCATCATAAGAAGGGATTGCTACCTCTCAGGGGAGGAGGAGGAGAGTGGCACTAAGCTCCTGGGGGCAGCAACAGTGTCCTGTTTCTTCCCTGGATGTTGGTGATGTTGGTACCTTGTAAGTATTCACCCGACTGTAGTGTCTCCTGAACGTTGGCATATACAAAGATATATATGCATATATATGCAAATTTAAACAAAGTCATGATAGAGACAGAAAATGAGCCATGATGGAGAGCAAGAAAGCTCAATGAAGATGCTGCCCCGTCTGGTTCTCGGGGTGGAGCCACTGAACAGAATGTCTTGGGATGAATGCCTGGCTTTTCCCATGAGCATGAGAACAAAGCACTGAGTTCCCCCAAAGCACCAAACCTTCATTATTTGCCAGAAAATTTTCAAGAGGGCAAGCTGACCTCTTGATGTAAGTTACAGAAGTCAGTGCAGTTTCATCATTCAGGTAAACCATGACTTTTTACTTCGTGTGTGTTTGAGTGTGTGTGTGTGTGTGTGTGTGTGCGCGCGCGTGCGTGCATCCATGTACACATTCACACATACTGTGTGCATGTGCACTGAGGATAGAAATGAACTTCAAGTAGCTCCTTCTATTGCTCTATACATCATCATCAACACCACCACCACCATCATCATCATCATTTTGAGACAGAGTCTCTCACAGAACCTGGAACTTATCAATTCAGTAAGATGGCTGGCCAGCAAGCCCTGGGGTCCTTTTGTCTCCATTTCCCCAGTGCTGAGGTTACAGACACAAGCCACTGTGCCTGGCTTCTTACATGGTCTCTGGGGACCCCAACTCAAGCCCTCATGCCTCTGCAGCAGGCTTGTCAGTGGCGCTATCTCCCCAGCCCTTTCTGCTTCTCTTGATCAATGAGGGCTTAATTATTGTATCTTTAAAGAAACTCTGAGATCAACATTCACTTTCTGGAAAGTTGCCTTATATGTAAAAAGGAAGGGATGTGAAAACTTGAGTGGCCCAACGTGGACTTAGAAGAAGCATTAGAAAGGACTTTGTGCTGGGCAAGGCTCTCTTTTGTTGGTATTGGGTACCAAGCTCATGGCCTTGCAAATGCTAGTGTACAATTAGCCTCCTGAGTTATATCTCCTAGCCAAGAATGGGTTTCAAAGGCTGTTCTCGTAGACTGAAGCCTGGCAGAGCATCTGCCCAGTCTCCTATGCTTTACTTACAGACAGAAGACACAGGGCAAGCCTCTCAAGGAGTGCCTGAGCTCGGCAGGAGAACCACCCATGTGTTGGATACATTTAGATTTCAGCCTAGAAAATGCTTAGGGTGTGGTGTCTACAACGTGCATCATTTATCCCTCCGAGGCAATCAAAGGCTAAGACGAGCCGTCGAGATACCCAAGGCCAGTGCAGGTGACCAGGAAGACAGAAGACAAAACAACAACAAAATGATGCCTGGGAATTTAATGATCCCAGAAGTTGTATTAGCCAATTGAAATTGGACTCTGAAACAGGCAAGTCCGCACTATGGGACCTTTGCTTTGAGGGCCCAGGAGGGGCTCTGAGGAAGTCTCTATTGGTGCTAATGAGACTCAGAAAATGGAGCCTGGAGAGGCCAGGTCAGCCTCAAACCACTCCATGCTGGAGAGAGAACTGGGTGCACTGTGATGAGTTTGGAAGAACATCCCTGGGGAAAACTGCATTCTTCATAAGTAACCAACCTGATTCTGGGTTGTTGGAGCTGTAAGCTAATGAAAAACTGTGTTCCGGGGATCCATAGTCAACTAGATGTTCAAGGTCACCACTGGTCATCAAGGTCACCACTGGTCATCATGTGACCTGACAGAGATCTAAACCATGCTGATGCTGTGACTCTCCATTTACCTGAAAATTCTGTGATTTAAAGCTTCCCTCCCCCCTCTCCTGCAGGGCCCTTGTTCAGACAGGCTGGGAACGCAGCCACTCATGGATGGAAGAATTCAAGAAGATGGGTGTAGGTGGTTACCTCACAATGCCACCCAGATGGAGACTTCCCCTCTGTACTTGTGGGCCCTATGGTGAGGCTAGTGAACCTTTGCCTGTGGCTATCCGGCTGTCATGTTGCCAGGGGGGGGTAAGAGATTATTTCTGCCACTCTTTACCGGATAGGCCTCTGTCTCGCCTGACCTCATTTCTCTAGAAATGTTTTCCCCTTTCAAGTCATGTTCACATTTAAGAAGAGAAATTCTTCAAGAACAAAAGCCAAGTTCACACAGGAACAACAAGGGAGGGCACATGGGAGAATGGTAACTTCTGTCAACATCAGTGAGACCTGACATTGGCCCTGGGGACAGGCAGGGGTGTCCTTCTGCACTGTCCTACCTTAGATGATGACAACATGCATGTATCTTAGGGGAAGACATGGCAGTACTTGCCCATGTGGGCAGAGGCTGTCGCTTTTGATAACTCATGTCCAAAGCAACAAAGGGAGAATTTTAGGTGATAGGAAATACACCTGAGAAGAAAAGAATGCTAAATAAAACATTTTTAGGGCTTCCATCTGTTCCAGTGAGGCTCCCGAAGGTGGAAGACAGCGCAGCTTAATATATGAGTAGCCATAAAAGGGAATAAGATTCCCCTGCTTGTGAAAAATGCCTGTACCCCACACTTTCGATGAATAAAGGGGCTGGCTGCCAACTCGGCTGCCAGCTTTAGCTTGTGAGTCAAGTTGGATCTTTTAATTAAAAATTTATAATGTAATAATAATACTTAAACTCACGTCGCACCCATCCCCCAGGAAGCTCAAAGAATCTTCTTAATGTCAAATTATTCATCTTTTATAGCAGTCCTGGTCAGGCCTATGGGAGCCAAAATATTGTAGTAAGTACTTCAAAAAACCGTGAATGGATTTTTTTTTTCGTTTTGTCATGCGGCAAGGAACTTTGGATAAAGAAGGGTTAAACAAACAGGCATAGCAAGAGGGGGTGGGGGGGGGGTGCGTTCAGTTCCTTAGGGCTATGACCTGGCTACAGGTACCAGGAACCAGGAGACAGAAAGCACACCTGGCCTGGCCTGGGAGCTTTTAGAGGTAGCCCTGTGATGTGTGCCTCCTCCGGATGGAAACATGCAATTGAATGAAATGGCAGAGTACAGTGTTTTCACTTTTTTTTTTTAAGTTCTGCAGGCAATCTGACAGGCATTTTGGGTTACATAACTGCAAGGAGAGCACAGGATTGGAGGTCACTGGGATGCCGGCCCATCCACTCCCAGCTTGCTTCTTGGGCACACTGTGTAACTCACTTATGCTCACACAGGCCTCTGTCTGGTACACTGATGCTCTGATCACAAAAATGGTCTCCGAGGAACCCTGCTGAACGCGACAGGAAATAAGTCCTCTTCCCTCACACAAAGCTGATACACTGCATCCCTGAGTAAGGCGCTCTGGTGAGGGCTGGGGGCTGGGTTCTAAAAGAGAAAAGTACCCGGGGGTTTTCTGTTTTAAGAATGCCAATTCTTTGGTCCTGCCCCTAGCGCTTTAGTGAGAGAGGTCTGAATAGGTTTTTATACCAGGCTCTGAGGCAGGGCATCCTTTATACTTTAAAAGCCAGGGCCCTAAAGCAATTGATCCCTACCAAAAAATGCTGACAGGGAGGAGAGGCCTCCCTAAGGGGGTGTGGACTTGCAGCCATTAACATGTGAGTCATCCCCTTCCCCCAGGAGGGGAAATGAGCCCTGGCCATTTCCTGAGTGTCCTGGAAAGTACAGAGCCAATCCCATCCCCACCACTGCCCAGGCTTCCACTGTGAATCCAGCTCCTCTGAGGCTCTGCTTCTCATCCAGAAATCAAATGCCAGAGCCAGCATGCTGGGCTATTATACTCACTGAAGAACACAGCCATCCAGCCTAACACCTAGCTATTGATGAACACACTGCATCCAACACCCACTGAAGAACATACTGTGTATTCATCACCCAGTGAAGGAGATACAGGGAATCCAGGACAGCCCCTGGCCATTGAAGAGCAAACACACCACGCATCTAACACAGTACCCAAACCACACAGGACACGCCTCCTTAGAACAGTACTGTCTGCTTCGGGGAAAGGAGAACAAAAGTATTACCCCAGCAGAGATGTGTAGAACGCAGAGGTGCATGGGGGACAGGTGTCTGTGGGTGGAGGTAACTTCTGGACTGATATCTGGCTGTCATGGCTCATCTTTGTCAACATTCCCGAAGTGCATGATCTGGAACTGGGCAGCCCCTTTCATGGCCCTACAGACAACTCAGACTCAACTGCACCCACATCGTTATGTCAGAACGATGATGAAGTGTGTACTAAGGCAACCAGAAGTACAAAGGGAAGGGAGGCATGCTCTGTGGGAATGACCACGAGCGGCTGCAGCCACCTTGCACAAACATCAAAGAGACCAGGGCAAAGCCAGTACTCCCCCAACCAGCTCTGCAGGACTATTCAGAGTGGTACCTAGAGGAACACCAATCATCCCATCCCCAGGCCACCTGTGAAGGCTGTGGGGAGCCTCGGAGAAGGCAGAGGCAGGTGGCTGCAGAAGGCCACTGTGTCTTACAAGAACACTGAGGTAGTGGGAGCCGCAGGGACACGGGGCCCTCCTTTAGCACCTCACGGCTGAGAGCTGCCTGCACACCTATGCAGACAATGGATATCCACAAGCATCCCAACACATCTGCAAGGTGCTGCAGCATGCTACCTGCAAGTGGGACCTTCTAGGCTGAGCGGTCCTTCCCTTTGAAGGCACTGAAACAGGAACGGGGTTGTTCTTTGGGAGACAAAAATCTTAGGGAGCCAGCGAAGCAGCTCAGAGGTTATGAGCACTGGCTGCCCTTGCAGAGGATCCACGTTGGACTCCCTGCACTCATGCAGTGGCTCACAATCTATTGCTTATAAATCAAGTTCCAGGAAGTCTGATGGCTTTTTCCTACCTCAGTGGGCACTCATTGCATGGGCACAGACATCCACGCAGCCCAAACATCCATACACACACTATAATTTTTAAGAGCTCCCCAGAGCCACACATTTCCCTCCATACTGTGGCTCCCAATTGACACTTTTAATTAAGCCCTGCTCTTGAAACAGCACCAAAGGTTGTACCTGAGGCTTGTGGGAGGAGGCTGTGGTAATGGTTGAGCACCAGGTTTTGAGTAGGCAGAGCTTGGAGTTGCATGTTCTGTGTGGTTTAAGCAATGTTTTTTCTACTCCTCTTTGGCTAAGAGGAACCGACTGTCTAACTGGAGAGGAATCACTGCCTGAAAAAGCTTTCCTCTCAGACAGTTCATCTGAGAGCAACACGGGATGCTCTGCGGAGGAGGGACATGTAAGGTCTCTTAATAGAGCATTGTGCCGGGATTAGGAGTGTCACCGTTCTCATAAACCATCTGGACGCTTGCTGGGGAAGACACACCGGGACAAGCTGTCTGCTAGAGCCGGGGGGATCCAGTGTCACGGGTAGACGTTTTTCTCCTCCTTAATATGTATTTATCAGAAGCTGACATGAAATGAGACGTCCAAGGGGACCAGGCAGCACCAGTTCTCCACGCCGCTCAATGAAGCTGGCTGGGAGGGAATGGAAAATTCCCTCCACCCTACCAAGGAGAACCTGCTGGTGAAAGCACTCAAATATGAATGTCATAAAAACTTTTTATGCAGTGATTAGGTCTCTACTTCCCAAAGCATAGCCATTCTAGGTCGGGACATTTAAAAGAGAAAAGAAAGCTGTATGCCCCCTTCACCTGTGTGACTCCGACCAAAGTTGCTCCGGGGGCACCCAGAACCCAATCAGATGACAACCTTCCTGCTATGCAGATCTGACTTCAAAAGCTCCATAAAACCCTTCCTAGTGGGGAGACTCCTACGGGACTTTGGTGCTGTGCATTGCTGGCTCACAGTCTAAAGGAGACTCTTGCCAATGCAGAAGCTGGCTGCAACTGCTTACCGAGTTCTGCCTAAGAAGCAAAAGCAGACGCTTCTGTTATGACCAACGCATAAGGGAGAAGGTGTCCTGCAGCCCAGCAGCCAAAGATGCTTACTCAGGGCAACGTTTCAGTAACACCGTCAATCACACAGGCCTGGAGGGGGAGGCGGAGCTTCCTCCCTTGCTCTGTCCATTGGGTCATGACATCGGTGGGGACCAAAGCGACTTTATTTCAGTTTCTGGGATATCTCCCTGCCTTGACATTTGTGTTCAGCCTGTGTCTAGAAATTCAATTCACACAAGGCCAATCTTATTTCACCTCTTCCTCACAGAAACGTGTGTGACTCCCAGGAACGTGTCCCCTCAGTTAGACCCAGCTGAGTGGTTTTGCCACAGCAGAGGCCCAGCTGGTGGCCAGTACCCTGACCTCACAGGTCTGCGATGCTGTGCCAACAAGGCATCTCTCAGTCTTCAGCCAGCTACAGAATCTCCTTTGCTCTGTGCATTCACCAGGTTCCTAGTCCTGAAGGCTAGCGTGGCCCTTGGAATGACAGCTCAGAAAAAAACAAAACAAAACAAAACAAAACAAAAACAGCCACACATCAAGTGGGAGATTTGGGTACCAACAAATCTACTCCCTATGCAGACCCTAGTTCACACTGAGCTCCTCTGAAACAAGCAGTTTAGACTGGAACGGTGGTATTGATGGTGGTGATGGTGGTGGTATGTGTGTGTGTGTGCACAAGCGTGCAAAGTGTTGGTACATGTTAGGGTAAAGGGTAAAGAGTAGAATCCGTGGGATGGTCCAAGAAGGCTTTTGCCTACTTTGTTGTACACCACACCACATGCACATCACATGACTTCTGCAGAGCACAGCTCAACTAGTGGGCACCAGGAGTCAAGGGAACTGGCTGCTTCAAACTCTTCTTCTCAGCAGAGACATGGTGCATTTTGTGCTCCCAGCACTTTTGGGGTAGAGGCAGGTCCATCAGAAGTTCAAAGCTCACCTTGGCTACACAGCAAACTCCAGGCCAACCTGAGATACAGGAGACCTTTTCTCAAAACAAACAAAAGTTTGCCCTCAGACATAGCCAGCAGGTAGGAGAAAGGAGGTGGAGAACAGTGGAGGTCACAGCAGTGAGCTCCAAGGCCAGATCTGGTCCATCTGTCATGGAAATTCTCATAGAATGCCAGGGAACCCTTTACTTTCTTAAGACTCGGTTTCTCTGCCTGCCAAAGGGTGTTTCAACTGTGAGAGTCCTATGAACCCCTTCAACCTCAACGCAGATCCAGTCACTTGCAGTAACAATGCGCTCCCTTGCCTGAGTCAGATGGGGCCTTTATGATTCAATAAAGGGTCAGCCACAGCCCTGTCGGGGAAAGCACCCAATCTTAGTGAGACAGGGCAGGGAGAAGCCATGTTTACACTGTAAATGTAGAAATGAGACAAATGTCCAGAACAGCAAACTTACAAAGTCAGTTATTTGGTAGAACAGGGGTGTGAGGCAATGGGGCTTTAGTGTTTGTGTGTTTGCTCACTATGTTTCTCTGTTTTGTTTTTTAAGACAGAGTACTAGGTAGCCTAGGTTAGCCTCAAATTGGCTAGGCTGGCTAGGTAGCTGGGTTTTGAGTAACTGGTAGTTGAGGGTTTTTTTTTTTTTTTGTTTGTTTGTTTGTTTTTAACCTTCTTGCTTCTGCTTCCTAAGTGCTGGGCTTGTGCCACTATGTCTGATTTATGAGGCACTAGAATCAAACCCAGGGCTTTGTGTGGGCAAGAGAATCCCACCCACCAGATTCTCTTTCCTTAATCTTCCAAACCCACTCTTTCACTGTGATGCGCTCTGAAGCTTTCCCCTCTCTGTGTGGACATATGGACTGGCTGACCTACGAGAAAATAAAGATGCTGTCCCAGAGGAGAACCCCCACAGAGCTGGAGTATTCTTACTCCTGTCTCATCATACCCTCTTGTGTCCACAAAAGCCCCCCACACCTCTGAACCCCGGATGATGGATTTGCTGCCCTCACTGCCCTCAGGACTGGCCCAGAGTAAGCCTGTTTCTCCACCACTTCTGTCTTGCTGGTTGTCAGTACAGCTGAAACACTCCCCGAGGATTCCCATGTTAGGTCTACCTTCAGTGCTGTTAGTCCTAAGCTGTGTGACCTTGAGGAAGTGACTGAGCTTCTCTGAGTCCCAGTCTCTCACACAGAAAATGAGAACAAAATTCTCATTTCATAGGGTAGTTATGGTGAGTCTAAAATAAATCCTCATTATCTCCATTACCAAACCTTCCCGGGCTTCTGGCAAGGGCAGCAAATTAATTCAACAGCTCTCAAGATCCACCCAGTGCAAACCTGAAGCCCTCAGCCAGGGTTATTTACAAAGCAAGGTTTAAAAACAAACAAACAAACAAACAAACAAACAAACAAACAAACAAGCAAGCAAGCAAACAAACACTCCATGGTAGGTTTTTGTTTGATTGATTGTTTTTTAAATCACCTTCCCAATGAGCTGCACAGAACGAAGGACCAAGGAGATAACTCAACAGTAGAGAGCATAACTAGCATGCTCAAGGCCCTGGGTTCAATCCCCAGGACCAAAAAATAAATAAAGAACACCAAAGACATAATAATGTTTTCTACCATGGAGGCACAAGCAGCCACCTCTGTACACAAACTTGCCAAGGCCTATGGTCTCACCATTAAATTCAAATAAACATACCATAATGGCCAAGCTGGCAGTCGGTTTGCCCAAGCTTTTCCAAACATTGCTTACCATTCAACACCAGAATGCAGGTCTGGACCCCCCCCTTCCCCCTTTGGAGAGTCAGGGTCTGATTGGGAGTGCTGTGTCTCAACACCGTGTCGGCACATTAGGCTGTGCCTTCCCCTTGTGTCTTGGCACACAAGAAGCCCCCAACCGAGGAGGTTGGCTCAACACCTGGAATTACCCCACAGCACACAGAGCTAGAGGGAAGCTCACTTGAAAGATGCTAAACTGCTTTTGTTTTGCCCCAAGAAGACACAATAAGAGAAGGGCTTCATGACCGGGCAATATCTGGGGCCCTTGCTCTCTTTTTCTTTGTCAACTCGTGCTTCTGAGTGCAGGGCATCTCAGGCCACAGGCTTTGGCAGCGTATACAGACACGAACCAAATAAACTTCTAGTTTAGCATTTTACAGAGAGCACAGCTTACATGTCGGTGCAAGAGGGAATACTGAACTTATTAGTGAGTCCTGTAAGGCCAAGAGATAATTCTTGCTCATCCTTTGCAATTTCCAGAGAAGAAAGCATAATAAAAAGCGCTTGTCAGATTAAAGCAGTCTAAGGTTTCATAACGCCGGGCTGTAGAGATGGCTCAGTGGGTAAGAACACACACTGCTCCTGCAGAGGACCCAAGTCCAGTTACCAGCACCTATCTTGGCAGGTTGGCCTATAAGACCAGCTCCAGGGGATCCGACACCTCTGGCCTCCACGGGCACCAGCATTCATATGCACATACTCACCCACAGACACACATGCACACACGTAATTTCTTTCTAAAGTTTCATTAAGGAAGTATGCATTATTAAGTCACAATGATCCTTTGCATTTTATCATAAAACCTTTCTCCCCAAATCACCTCAATAACGAAGAGACATGGACACCGACTCTAATGAGTCAGAGTTAACGAGACAGAGCAGGCCTGCGTGTGCCTCGCTCACCCTGTGAGGCTCACACTCAACCCAGCTAATTAAATGATTCCAATTAGTTAAACAGTGCATTTTCATAACTCTAAACATTGTCTACAGAGTGAAAATAAAATAGAGAAAAAAAGTATGTGCAATTTTTTGAGCCTGTAGATTTAGGCTAGTTGTCAGCAGGCAATGAACAATAGATGCAGGGGTCACTGCTAGAGAGGACCATCTGTCACATCAGCCAATCCACTCTCCCTGTTGTAGAGCCTTCTCAACAAGTCACACCAAACACTGAGCTAAAAGGTTAGAGTCCAAATCACATCCCCCTTCCGCACAAAAATATTTACTATACTCTTCACTGAGTGGATGCTGACCTGGCCGCCCGGTAGGAAACTGCCCTCTGGGATCCGAGTGCGTTCTTGAACCCACCAGAATAGTGATAGATTGGATGGTAACTGACAGAGAAACAGAATGGTTCAAACTGATTTTGTCTACCAACCCAGCCCTGGGACTCCCCTCCAGAAAAACCACAGTCTTCATCCCCGAGAGCCATGTGGCTGGCTTCCACAGGGGGGTGGGCCCTTTACCTTCTTGTATGCAGACAGGTTTGTCACTTGGGACCCAGCCTAGGGTCCCATTAAAATGTTTCATACACAGCCTCTTTGTAGAGCCCTTCAGCCTGAATCCGTCTTGGCAGTGAAATCGGGTTACTGAGCTTTCGAAGAAAACTCCTCCGCTGGGGGTCCTGAAGCCATTCTCTGGGACGCCTGGGTCAGCACACACGTTGAGGTCATCGAACCCTACATGGGGGGGGGGGGAAAGAAAGAGAGAGAGAGAGAGAGACACTTACTTAAATACTTCTCCAGGATCTGTATTCCTACCCCTATGGCCACTCCAACCTTATGTACAAAACTAATACCTAAACATGTTAGCTTACATCCCATTGGCTAGGAGAGGCCAAGAATAAGGAAGGCATGGCTTCTCTCTGTTAAGGGTCCAAATGTGCCCTCAAAGGGAAGGTGTGGAAATATCCCAGCCCTGCACAGACAGCTATTATTTTTCCTCTAAACTAAGAAAAGTGGAGCCACAAATCCTCACTGAGCAGGTTATCAGGAACCAGTACACATAGCTCCCTGGAGATGGGCTGGTGGCCCATCATTCATGCCTGGTACAGTCTGCTGGTACCAGCACTGCTCTCAGATTCAGAACACACTGTACACCCAGCCCCGGGGCTTCCGATACTTGCCTGATGCTGGATCTGTGAGGTACCTACTCCTCTTTAACAGCCTGGATTGCTAAAGGTTCTCAGCTGTCGGTGACACCCCTCACCCCATATGCTTGTGTGAGAATCACACTCACCCCCCCCCCCGCTGGTCTTCAGGGTCACTGAGCTAAAATCATCTCAGCGTGAGAGGCACCGTGGTGGCAGCACACCCAAAACTAGGTGTCAGAGCTCCCGCAGTGCAGAGGTGATGAGGTAGAGGGAGGAAACAGTTAAAAAGGAAGACATGTGTAGGGGGATCTGCACATCTACTCCTTAAGTATGAGCGATCTGATACTGCACCGAAGCAACAAGACACCACGCAGGGCAGTGGTCACATGACCACTTCAAGTTTGTACATCTAGGGAAAGTTCTCTAGATCATCAGGCATTCCCCAGGTCCTTCAGTCTGGCAGACTGCACATTCTCACAGCAGGTCCTTTGAAAAGGTCACTGTCCTTCGGTCTGTCAGATGGAGCCAGTCGCCCTCTAACTGTATCAGAATGGGGTACACGTGTGTCAGTGGGGGCCCAGGGCAGGAGGAATGTACTATACCAGAGGGAAGGGAAGCCTCTGGAAGGCCTACAGTTGAGTCCTTAGGAGAGTGGACACACCAGCCAGAAAGGAAGGTAAGCATCCTGGGTACAGGTTGAGAGTATCCATGGATGAAGACAGAGGACCCTGGGACCACTGTCATCCTGAGGGACAAGATGGGACTTGTCTGCTGATGCTTAGAGAGGGCAGAAGAGCAGTAGCATGGACATCTCTGGAGGTCCAGTGTGAATAGAACAGGGGCGGTAGCTACCCTTGAGAGACGGTCAGGCTGAGATTTTACTATTGTATTAAAATGTTAAGATAAATCAGACTCAGCAGCTCAAGCCCATGACCCCAGTACCCTATAGGTTAAGCGGGGGTGGGGGGGTTGGGGGGGTTATTATAAATTTGAGGCCAGCCTGAGTTATGTGGGGAGTTCCAGGTCAATCTGGTATATACAGTAAGAGTTGCCCTTACTAAAAAAAATAATTTTTTTTAAATAGCAGAGATCTGAATCTTCACACAACAAGGCAAACAGTGGAGAATAGAAAGCTGTAGCTGAGGATGGCTGAGAGGGAGACTTCAGTAAGTGTTTGCTACCTGGATACAGGCAGGGAGGATACCTAAACCCAGTGATGCTGAGGAATACTTATCTTTCCCTGAAACAAGATAGAAGTCTCGCCACACCTTTGAATGAGGGAAAAATGTTTCTCATAATGCAAGCCACCTCTGAATAAATACAGGAGGCTTCTCTTCCCATCAAGGTAGCCTGGCTCACCCTTCAAGGCGTTCCTCACTGTGAGCAGGACTACTGGTCTACTTGCCTGTATCCTTGTCTTGTCTGTGCAAGCCTAAGCAGGAGATTCAATCTTCCTCATGTCCTCGGCACCCAGCATTGTGTGATGTATGCGGTAACCATTCCCACAAGCACCATTAGTGAAAGATGATTGGCTGGGTGGGTGTGTAAATGGGTGGTTTGATGGGGAGGGGCAAGTGCATGGATGGATACATGAATAAGTAAGGATAGATAGGTCAATAAACGGATGAGTAGGTAGATGTATGAATGGATGGACAGATGTATGGATGTACGGATGTATGGGTAGACGGAGAACAAATGGATGGATGGATGGATGGACGGATGGATGGATACATGAATAAGTAGGTGTACAGAAACATCAATAAATGGATGAGTAGGTAGATGTGTGAATGGGTGGAACAGATGAATGGATGGGTAGATGTAGAGGTGAGGAGATTTGTGAGTGGATGGATGGATGGATAGATGGGTGGGTGGATGGAGAGGTGAGAAGATTTGTGAATGGATGGATGGGTTGATAGATAGGTGTATAGATGGTTAAATGTAAGAGGATGGATAGATGGGTAGATGGATGAACAAATGGATGGAACTATATGCCAACTATTCTCCCGTTAGACAGCCATCCCTCCCCAACCAGGCAGTACCACGAGTGGCCGGAAGCTCTTGCACGTCGCAGAGAAGGAGATGTGAAAAGCTTTCTTGCAGCATTCTCTCTTCCTTTCCTGTAAACTATGATCCTTAATCTTCTTTCTTTTGTTTTTTTCTCTTGTATTCTTTCTTTTCTTTTCCTTTTTTTTTGGAAACAGAATCTCACCTTGTAGCTCTGGCTAGCCTGAACTTGCTATGTAGACCAGGCTGACCTCAAACTCAGAGATTTGCCTGGTTCTGCCTCCTGAGTGCTGGGATTAAAGGTGTGCAACCATCATATCCAGCTCCTTGATGTCCAATGTCTCAATGTCTTAACTCTCTTCCTTAATAAAGGGACTGGGTGTCTATGCTGTGCCTTACCTTGGGCATCTTTGCTCCCCAATCACATTGTTTCTAGCTAGTCACCCCTGCTACCAAACATCAGCACTGTTGACTTTGGAGTACCTCCAGCTGGCCACACCCTGTCCTTGGCCACAAAGCTGTTCTCTTTCAGGGAGGGAGAGAAGATTCAAGGGAGTGCTGAAGACCCATCAGAAAAAAATAACATAATCCACCAGGAAAATCACTGTGCTAATAAAAGAATGATGAGAGGTCGTGAAAATTACAAGGGGAGAGCTCGGGACTTTCCTCGGGAGCTGATTCTTTATCTCTTCCCCCTCCTCAATGCATGGCCCCACCAGCTCTCTGCTTCCATTGAACCACAGGTAACATGGCCTAAGCCTGGTGCAGGGCTGAAGATCTGCAGTACTGCTGGCCACGAATCCAGTCACGGGCTCAGAAGAGATGAGCAGAAAAAATCCTTTGGAAGGCAGGATGGTGTAAAGAGAAAATATTCTTTATTTGGACAACTAATCCCATTGAGCAAGATAGTAATTTTCTAGGGCTGCTAGATCTTGGAGTCTTTTGTTTCAAATTATCCCTTGGTGGATCAATTCCCATCCCGGGCCATTTTTCTACAGAGTCCTCTCTTAGTGTCCTTCCATAATGATGATGATCAGCCCCATCTGATAACAGACCCATTAAGGAGTGGGCTGATGTAGGTATTTGGAGGTGTGGGGAATAACTCCTGTGCAGGTCCACTCAAATCATCTCTCAAGAATCTGCTTTCTTAAAACCCCAACACACTTTCCTCCCATCCTTCAAATTCCGCTTATGCTTTGGAACTGAGTGGTCATGGCCTGGAGGGCAGAGTGAGTTCCCAGAATGGTTTCTGACATGTTTGCTCTTGGGACAAGTTGGGGGTGGGGTGGGGTGGGGGAGGAGTGCTTCAATTCAAACAATCCTCAGCCGCAGGAGCCTCTCCTAGCCATTCCTGCTACAGTCGCTCAAGAGTACAGTGTGTGTGTGTGTGTGTGTGTGTGTGTGCGCGCGCGCGCACGCGCACAAGAAATACTCGGACGTGACCCAGACTAGGATATAGGCACCCAGTATTAGTCCTATTGTATGGGGATTGCTGTGCCCTTTCTTCTGGTTGGGATCAACCTGAGACTCTGGAGACCAAGCAGAATGGCTTGTCCTCTCAGTGTAGGGTGGCTTTGTTCAGTGCTGCAGGCCTGGACAGAGTGAAATGAGGTATAGGAAAGTGTTTGTTCTCCCTAGCTGCTCGTCTTCAAGCTGAAACACCTATCCTCTGCTTTTGGACCAGGGTTCAGCTCAGGACTTGTACCACCGACTCTCCCAGTTCTCTAGGAGATACAGATGATGGATGGGTGGGTGAATGGAGGGTTCAGGGGGAGGACTGGTGGGTGGGTGAACGGACATATATAGTAATGCTTTCTATTAGTTCTGTTTTCCAGCAGAACCCAGACGCGTACAGGCTTCTAAGTGCTTAGGCACTTCCAACACGGCAGCTACAGGGATGCTGACCGTGCCTGCTTTCAGGGGCCACTTCTCTCAAGATCTCACAGCTCAGATATACAGTTGATTCACTAAATGTGGTTAGTGCCTGAATCCTGGGGTCTGGACAACCCAGCAGGACAGCCCTAGCCTGCAGTCCCTCTGATACCCACAGGACTGGCTGCTCTGAGCCTGCACCCCACTCTTGGGTATCAGCATTCTCATTTCTGGCGCTGCTGAGCCCAGATCAAGTCAAAGGCACAGCTATGATCCGGTGGATCCACATCCGGTGGATGCCAGGATTCCTTAGTTTTCTTTTCTTTGAACCCAAATCCACGGGAACCATGGGGACTGGGCGCACCTTTCTCTTCTCACACAAAGAAATGCATCAGACTCTCCATCGGATGATGGGGTCTTGACACTTCTGGCTTGGTTACTTCTGAGACTGCAGAAACCTAGCTGACATTTCTACTGTGAACAACATAAGAAGTCTTTGAAAAGGATCATAAAAACGAAAGAGGTGTGAAAAAGCAATCTTTGGGGCTATTATAGCTGAAAAGTCATATTCTAGAAAGGAAGAGTGTATCAAATGTAGCCAAATCCATTTAGAGCCAGGGCTGGGTTTCCATTTCTTTGTAAACTGCTCTATGGGTCTATAGGGGAAGAAACAGGATATAGACGCAAAAATTGATTTTGTATGCATTTCTTTAGTGAGAGGGTATTGGGTAAACGAGAGGGAGCCATCCCTGTGAACGTTAAACAGATAACTAAGAGCAATTCCCAAATGCCTTGCTCGCATCAGAAGCACTTACTGTAGACTCAGTTAACCTTCAAATCACCTGCAAGGTCGCTGGCCTGACTCTGTGGTTAAGGGGTGTGAGGCTAAAGCATTGGTGCAGTGGCTAAGAGTGGGGCTCAAACCTGAGCTTCAAAACAGTCCAGCACGCCTGACAGGAACAGAGCTGTCTCTGCTTGGTTTTTTCTCACCAAATTTTAGCTTGTGACAGATCTGTGCGACGATCTCAACTCTTAAATGATCATGGATCTCCTATATTAAAACAGAGCTGAGCTATTATGACTGCATACCACACCACAAGACCCTCATGGTCTCCCCAAAGCTTACCCTTTATTACAGCATCTCAATGGGAGGAGCTGGGGAACCTGGCTTGTCACCTAAGACATCCAAGGATCTAGAAAATGACCTATCACACATCTCCTGGCCATAGCAGGGGTCCAGAGTCTGCTTCTGATGGGGATATATTTGGGGAGCACAGAGCCCAGACCTGGAGAATGGCTTCACGAGATGGAAGAAGTCCCACTGAGCAGACTGCATACTACCTTCAAGAATTAAAGAGCAAAGAGAAGTGTGTGGTGGATTCACAAGGGTCCCCTGAGTACCCAAGTACCCAAGCTCTTCCCGCCACAGCTCCCCATAGGTGCAAGCTTGCCTTTCCCCCAGTACCAAATCCCTTTTAATCAGTAGCAACACACAGACAAAGCTGCTTACAGGCAATCTGAACAGTTAACTGTCTCTGTGCTTCAAGAAAAATACGCACCAGGATGGATACCCTGTGTCCCACAGAGAAAAAAATCTTCAGAAGGTCTTTTGGTGTTTAAAGCTCTGCAAGTTTATTCATGCTCTAAAATGGGTCATGCCATCCCAGGACCTGTGCCTGAGAGCAGCACACCCCTCCCCTCATACCAGCCTCAGTTTCCCCCACCTCAACACTCCCACACCCTCAGAACAACCTAGACTTATTTTTCTAAATGAACTCATGTATTGACATCCTATCATATCCAGGATTAGATCAATGTCCAGACACCACTTGAACTGGTATGTGTCTATCATGGGGTCCGCAGTGAAAGAGAGAGAGGCAACATCAAGGAAACGACATGAAGTTACAGCTACCGAGCACATGAGGGCCAGTCTCTTGTGTAAATATTTAAAACCCAAATGCTCCCAGATATGGGAGGTCTGCTAACACAGGAGCACACACCCAATTTCTAGTTGCCATGCAATGGATTGCACATTGAAGCTATTCCTGCCCTGCCCTCCCCACCATCCCTTAAGATTTCCTGGCTTCACTTGAAGGTGTGAGTCTACACACACAGTGCTGGAGGTTTCACCTGAGCCAGACTCCAGAGAGACTCTACCATCAGGAAGTCAGTCTGCCCTGAGCCAAGGCCAGGTTCTAACATCTGGGGGACCCCCTTTGCTAGTATCATGTATGCCTGAATCCAAATCCACTCCAATGAGAAGGAGCTGTGGCCAAACCAGTTTACCTGCAGAGACCCAGGGAGACCTCACCAAGAAGAAGAGAAGTCTCCAGGAGCAGTTCCCGACAGGGCAGGAGACAGAGGCACACAGAATGACAAGGACAATCACTGGGAAGATGTGATTTGTTTTATAAAGAGTCTTTTAGACATATTTACATGATAACATTATTAAGCGCCTCCTGTGTTCTGGGACAAACAATTTCCATGTTTGGCAAAATTTCAGCTTTGGTTTTAAAAAGAAAAGGGAAGAAGGGAGAAAAGCATTTTTAAATAAGAGAGATGAGGAAGGAAAATTTATGTTCCGTTTACATTACTTATTCTGTCAACAAACAGTGCTGTTTGGTGGAGAGGCGGGTGCAGGACCTACATCCACTCCAACAGGAGACGTTCTACCCCTTCTCTCCCCCCCCCCCTTTTTGGTGGTTTGTTTTTCTTCTTGTTCTTTTTTTTTTTTTTTGGAACAGACAGGGTACAACACACACACACACACACACACACACACACACACACACACACACACACAGTGCTAGAAATCCTTACTAGGCAAGTGTTCTATCCCTAAGATGCAGCCCTGGGCCGTTCTGACTTTTTATTTGAGACAAGATCTCACTGAATCACCCACATTGGCCTTAAACTCACTTTGCAGCCCAGGGAAGCCTTGAATATGAGATCCTCCTGCCTCACCTCCCCAGAAAGGTTCAGGGACCTCCATGCCAGGCTTTTCTATAACTGGCACTCTCCTCAGAAAGAAAGCAAAGCAGACAAGGAGGTCAGGGTCCCTCCTACATGGGAGGGAAGACAAGACGACTGTGTGGTCCTTTGTTGTATCTATGTAAGTGTGCTTGCTTGCAATCTGCATTGCTTTCAGAGACCACAACCAGAAAGATTAGACAGAAGACGTCATTCAACACCACAGCCAAAGTGGGGTAACAGCAGCATGTATACTTGACATGATGTAGTTTTTATGTCAGGGTAATGGTTGTGGATGAGAGGACATGCTTTGAGCCTGGCTCTGCTGGTTTTCCAGCTGTATAAGCTTGGCTAAGCTTCTTTACCTCTCATGATCTTTAGTTTCTGCTATAGAAAGTAAGTATTGACAGGAAGGTCTCTACTCCCCCATTACTGTGACCTCTTAGCGAGGTGTAAATACACATAGAGCAACGAGTGGCAGATGACAGGGTCACCATGTATGTCAGCAGCTATGTTGCTAATATCCCACAAGTTCCTAAAGAGAAGAACACGCAGCTTCATACAGAGGGAACTGCATCTCTTCCTGGCCACCTTCCTAGTCACTTCTCTATACTCAAGCCCATCCTTGCTCATAACTGACCCCTGTGAACATGACTGCTGCACCTGCACAACAGAAACCTACACACAGAGTCCTTCCTTTGGCCAAAGTACTAAGCTATGGACATTTCCATGGTGACACACAGACCTCTAGGGAATTGAACTCAGGGTTCCTTCAGAGCACAGCATGGTGTTTCTTCAGGGGACACCAGGGCCAGCGCATTCAGGGCCCAGAGGGTTGTGACTTTTTTTTTTTTTTTTTTTTTGCAGAGACAATAGCCCGGTCCCCTGGAAGATGGCCAGTGGTCTCTCTTGAGTTGAGCAGCCAACCTCTACAACAACTCCTGATTTGGGTGCAAGACACAAATGAAGCAAATAGAATCTCAAACCAAACCCAGACTATGAACGCTAAGATCCTGGGATGTACTCAGCATGCGCTCAGAGTGGAAGGAAAGAGGGGCTTGGGACAGTTTCCATTGGGAGATAACACAGTGACCAAACCTTAGCAACAGAAAACCCCAGGCTTCATTAAAGCAGATGGAAGGTCCCTGCATCCATTCTGCCTGTGAACCTGGGTCAGTCATCCCATAATTCATCATGCTCGCAATTACATACTTAGAGTATCAGGGACGAGGGACAGCAAGTGCTGCCATTTGTTGGTCTAAACAAATTTTTTTCCTTTTCTGAAAAAGCAATGCCCCTTGGGAAAAAATGCAAGGGAACGGGGAAATCTCCGACTAGTTACTGTAGTAATATTTCTGCCACCCCGGAAGCAGGATGTGGCTATTTGTTTTAGTGGACTCTCACTAGTAAGACAACACTTAAATCTCATTTTCTAGAGGTGCCAGCGAGCGCTGGGACAAAAGATTCATCTGCACGGCTCAGAAGCTCAACGTCCGGATTGCCTTTTCCAAAAACGGCACGCAACGCAATGCCCCGCAAGTGAGCATGTGTGCAGAGTATCTGCATGCTAATCAAGTTAGGTAACACCTCCCCAGAAACAGTGGGGGAGGTTTTAATGTTTCCAGAACTATCCAGAGATGAATAGACAGTCTGCTATGTCTGAGCAAGTGTAAACATCGCAAAAATAAGTCTTAATGGCATAATTTAGACTTGATTAAAATGGATAAAGACCACAGATGTGGATGTCAGAGCCGTCCCTGTTTGATGCCAGACTGATAATTTCCCCTTCTTGATTTAATTCGCTTTGATTACCCAATTATTCCTACGGCCTTTCACTCAGTTTCGGTTCCAATAAAACCGATCACAAAGCAAACTCATGACGTGATTTTCGCTGCATTCTCCTGACACTGCTCCACGAAAGCTCAGCCAGCAACACAGCACAGTCATCCCAGACTCTGCAATCCCAGGACAGCAGCAGGCATCCACGCCCATCCACAAGGCTAGCGCTAAGCACCGGCCAGCAGGAGACTCAGGAGATTTCCTGTCTGCAGGAGGTGGCAGGATCATTTTGAAGTTGATATAAATTGTGGTATCAGTTGTTAGGACATCTGAATGAGGTGTGATAGGGTTTTAGAGGATGGGTTGCTAAGGTTAAAGATGTACCTTTTTGCTATTTTTTTTCCTAAATAAATTATTATGAGAATAATATAGGTTGCCTGTCTAGCTAGTTCTTGATCTTGGATATGTAACTTGAAAATTCCTAGTTTCGATGTTTTATTGAAAATGGTCTCTTGGGTTCATTGCATTTTCTAAAACCCTCTTTCTCTCCTCCTTGGAGACAAGGTCTCATGTGGTTCAGATTGGCAGAGAATGCCCCTGAACTTCTGGCCTTCTCGTCTCTTTGTCCCAAGTGCTAGGATGATAGATGTGCTCTACTAAATCTATCTTATAAGGTTCTGGGCATCACATGCAGGGCCTCCTGCATGCTAAGCAAATCTACCATCAGACGGAGGCACAGCCTTCCAGTCTCTTCTTGATAAGAACAGGTAACAATCTCCCAGAATATAAGTCCTTAGGCCAGCAGCTGTCTACCTGTGGGCCACAGCCCCTCGGGAGGTCAAACACCCTGTGGAAGGTTGAGACCAACACAGTCTGGGAGACAATTCATGGATGAAGAGGCTGGGACGGGGTCGGGGCTAGACTGTAATCTTCGGATGCCTGTGGTTGTCTTCTATTGCCTATAAAATTAAATCTTTCCTTGTCTCTTGCAAGCAACAGCTTTCAGACAATACTAAAGCACGTTTCCCACGTGTACATAGCCTCACAGTTTACAGAGCGTTTTACACACACACGGTCTCGTTTCATCCCACGGCATCCCCAAGAGATCACTCCAACAGTTTGATAGCATTAGCTCTCACAGTCGCTGCAGAGAACCCAACTGTCAACAGCAACAACTTTCAAGCAGTCTTTTTTAGCAGAAATGCACTCCACCCCCTCAATAGCTCATTTGCTAAGTGCAGTCTAAGCTAATATGTGAGCTTTTTAATCTCTTACACTCTCAGTTGCCCTTGGGACTTGTGTGTGTGTGTGTGTGTGTGTGTGTGTGTGTGTGTGTGTATGTGTGTATGTGAGCATGAGCTCGTGTGCGTGCGTGTGCATGCATGTATGTGTGTGTTAGGAAGTGGTCTGTGGAAAATCTGCTCATCTCATGGCAATGAGAAATGAATGGGGTGTGGGGACCAGGAACTTAGCATCCTCTCAAGGGCACGTGCCAGTGACTTAACTGCATCCTGCCAGGTCCCACTGTTTTCAGGTTGCAGTGCATCACCCCAGTAGTACCAGGAGCTGGACACTGAACACAGGTGCTCTTGAGAGACAGTCAACATACAAACGGCAGCAGCTTGTGAAATGAAAGATGGGAAAGAACGCACCCGGTGCAGCATGCGTAAGACAACCGTCCTCTCTCAGCACTGGGCCACCCACTGACAGTGAACCCCACCCTCTGATAGTGAACCCCAACTCGCGGTGCCCAAGCATGAGACAAGGGATCTGTTTGTTTGTTTTTTGTTGTTGCTGTTGTTTAACTTTTTCTTTTAAACCTTTATGTGTGTGGGTATTCTACCTGCATGTGTACTTGTGTAGTGTGTGCATGCCTGGTGTCTAACAAGGCCAGAAGAGGGTGTCAGGGTTAGATCCCCTGGAAGGTGAGCTACAGGCAGCTATGAGATGCCATGTAGGTGCTGGGAATGGAACCCAGGTTCATCGGAAGAGCAACAAGTGGTCTCAAGTGCTGAGCTATCTCGCTCCCCCCTTACTTTTTCTTTCAAGATGGTATACTAGAGGAAAATTTTCTACCACCTGCATACATTTATCACCAAGACTTGCTGCAACCTCCCATTACCACCATCCCCTGTGACTCAGGGTTCTGGGTTAAAGCCACAATCATTAGGACGCTGTTCCTTAACCAGCTATTGGGATTTATGGCAGTGAATCTTTTATTGGAACATTGAGGGATAATTTACTTAAATAACGTACTCTAAGTTATTTAAGTAAATTATCCCTCAATGTTCTCTAAGTAACAGGTTTTATTACCTATCTCCTTTTTAGGATACTTACGTCTTTATAACAAATATTCTGAAAACGGCACAATAGGTAAGTAGATATAAACAGAATCCATGAAGGAAGTCATCTTAGAACTTATCTATAGAACTTTAATTGTTAAATGAGACAAATGGACAAGACATACAAACGACCATGTAAACTCACACAGCTCTGAGGAAGAAAAGACTATGACACGGGGACATCTGCAGCCCTTCAGGCTCCAGGGACAGCGGGACAAGCCTCCATGAGACAAGGCTATCACTAAGGTGGGCATTCTGACCAGAAGGCACCTTTAGCCACTGCCAAATTCCTCTCCAGGAAGACAGCAGCCGTGTAATAGAAAGAATAATGTGGAAATGAGGGGAAAATATAAGGACTCTTGAGTAAGGACAGCTAGAAGGAGTTTTTCAAAGAGGCATGTTCAGAGTGTGGCTCTTTTTTTTTTTTTTGGCTGTAAAAAACAAAACAAAACAAAACAATGGAGAGTATTATTCTTCTGATACATAAAAGGAATTGTGTGTTTTCCTCTTTGTGACAAATTAGGCCCAGACACCCATAGGGTAAAACGTTCAAAACCGAACAAAGGAAAATGAAACAGACCTTGATGCAACCAATCAGCAGGGTTTCAAGGCAAAACCCAAATAAAGAGAGCCCACAGGCCGCCGTCCCCAACCACCTTGCTAATGCCTGCATCACTCCTATAGCCCTGCCCCTTTCCTTGCTCCCTTTGTACCCTGTGCTGAGTAGTCTGTCTGGTGGATGCTAGCAGATTCTGTCAGTAGAGAGCTGGGTGTAGGGCAGCAGCAAGTGGCCAGCAGACTGTGAGCTGGGAAGATCTGGGCTTGTGTAGGGTCAACTCAGGGGCCACAGCCTGGGCTTGAAGCATGCTCAGAACTGGGGAAGGGGACATAAGAATAAGTAACATAAGGGTTTCTGAGACTTTCCAGAGGAGCACAGCACAACTTGCTGGCTGGATCCTGTGTGATTCAGAGAGATGCAGAGATGCTAGGTTTCTCATAGCCTCTACCTGAAGCTTCATTTTTGAGATGGGTGTTGGCTGTTAATATGGAGAAGCAAACCCAGATTCTAGAATGCTTGGGGTCTGGATTGAAGGCAGGACAAGAAGGAATCTGCTAAGGGACTAGTCCTTTAGGACAAGCGTTGTCATATTCAGTGCAGAGCTGGCTACCCTTATTCTGTCTTTGACACACTTGGGTGACTTGGTTTCTTGCATGTGACCCTTACAGTTTATGGAGTGTCACATCAACTGCATGAGAGCTCTACCATAGGTCTGGCTCCTGGGATACTTCGGGGGCGTGTCCAGGTCTATCTAGCAAGTGTGCCTCACTTGTGACCCTCAGGTAACCAACTGGAGGTCATTCTTAAGCATTGTCCACTTGATTTCTCACCAAGTCCTGTGGCCTGTAAGGTCATGCCACTCCTTAGGATAGACAGCTCTAGGAAGTGCTTTGAACCACACGGACCAGTGACCACAGGTTCTATGTAGGAGCCAGTGCTGCACTTCTTACACAAGAACGGTGTGGTGTGGGACTGAGCTGTGGCCCAGAGTGGATTCCCTGCTACTGTTCTTAAAACAGGAAATCCTTGTATGAAATTTCCTACCCCCTTGGTTCTCAAATATGTAGGTCTGACAGCAGACAGCAGCTCCCTGGGCCCTGGGAACACCTGTACAAGAGGCACCTAGCTGATCGGAATAGCTAATGAGCTGTTCATGAGACACAAGGTTCTGAAACCATTAACTGTTTTTGAAGAACTTCCAATCACTAAATGTTAATGGCTACTGGGCAATTTCTTGTGTATGCATTAACTACCCTCAAGCAATACATAGCAGGATTGTAAAACTTTACATTTGTTCATTTTATATAAATATTTTATATTTATGTATTCATTTAAAATTTCACCCACACGCACATGTACACACACACACACACACACACACACACACACACACACACAAACGCCATGGCAGGCAAGTGGAGGTCAGAGGACAATGTGTAAGAGTCAGTTCTCTCCTTCTATCATGTGAGTCCTGAGGATTAAACTCAGATGGCAGGGCTTGGTAGAAAGCCTTTACCCATGCAGCCATCTTGCTGGCCTATGGTGTTTGTTTTAATATGGAAAGAAGATACAACATATAAGAAAAAGTAAAGGCTGGTAATTTTTCTATTTTTTAATACTGCTTTGAGTTATTCACACTGTCTACAATGGACAGTTATAAGCAAGAGGCAAACACTGTTTCTCAGTGAACTCCAGAGCACACCACAGTTAAACTGGGGGTGGGGAGGAAATATGGAAGCCAACAGACAAGACACACACAGTCTTCAGGACCCCAAACATGACAAAGCAGCCGGCTCCTCCAGAGCTGTACAGCAGAGGCCCAGGGCCACTCTGGAGGGTATTAAATTCCACAGAGGCGCCAGCATATAACATAATGTCCCTTTAGTTGCTTCCCTAAATCATCTCCCTGCCTCAGAGCAGTGCCGTGTCTGAGCCGCCCAGGATGCTGAAGGGCTGCGGCTCCGGGAGAGGGTCCGGGACACTGGGAATGCAGCTGGTATTCTATGGCCCTCCCTCCCACAAGGGTCGGCTGCACACTGAGAATAAACAGTACTGGGTGGGGACGGGGAGGCTGGAGAGGAAGAGCAGTGGTCTGGTGGGGGCTGATAATGAACCGCCACGCATGGTTTGAAGCCACTTCACTTCCTAAACACTATGCTATAAGCATGCTGTCAGTGGGGTTTGCTGAGGATGGGGATAAATCAGAAATGGGGAGCGAAACCCCTCAAGTTCCCCTAAACAAACAGCCTTTACTGTGGGCTTAGCTGAAATACTACCTAGAGTTCTGATAAAGGGAGATGATGCTAAAATGACATCAGATGTTCTTCTGGGTAGCCTGTGCTGCCACGAAGCATCCTCTCTCCAAACGTGTAAGTAATAAATAAATGCCACTAAAGAGCGCTGAGCCACCAGTCCCCTTTACTTGCAGATTTCGGTCCAGATTCGTGGTAGAAATGGTGTGCTTCAGTCTTGATGGAGGTACAGAGTGCCTGCGAGCAGTCATCTACCAGGATAAATTAAGATGAATGCAAAGGGGAGGGGGACTGCAAATAGATTCTTGTTTGCTCAGAAATAGATTCAACATTTTTTTTCTGTTATGGTTTCCTTGTAAAATAGTAAAAAAAAAAAAAATCCCAAATGTCTGACACAGAACCTGATTAAGTCCTGTTCTCTCTGGTGTCAAGATGCAGGCTCTGTTATCATTATAAGGCCCGTTATAAGAAAGATGTGCAGGAAGGTCGCAGATGAAAATAAGCCAGGCAAAAGGTTTCCATCTGTGTCATCCTCCTGCAGGCAGGCTATGGAATGCCACACCCTAGCATTTAGCAGAATGCTAATTTCATTCCCTAATTTCATCTCTGACATTAGTCCTGGCTCCTCCACCTGTACAGAATTATTAATTAGCCACCCAACAGGATGAACTGCAATCATGTCCTCTATTTGCACGGCTAATGGTTCAGTTCATGAATGGCTGCTCAAAATATTTTAACCCAGTCAGTCTGAGAGAACATATGATTGCCGTTAAAACGTAGAACCCCTGGACCCTGCCGCCCCCCGCTTCTACATCTTGAGCTGCCGTGCAAATGAGATCCCTGTAATTTCAAAGTTCGATAGGAAGAAAATGAAGCAGCTGCTATTTAATTTTTTATGGGACCCACAATTTGTCTCATTTGCTGGCAACTAGGATAGACTAGGAACTGAATGCAGCCCAAACCTCCATTCTGCAGGGCACATAAAAAGGGACTGCATTAAATCACTCAGCAGGGCTCTCTGCGGGATAAGGTTTGGCTGGCTGGTGCTGGAGAAGGAACACCTAGCTTCTAATCCCAGTTGCTAGGCTGGTCCCGTCCCCTCAGAGACACATCAACTTCGGCTAATTATAGAAGCTTCCTGAGACTTGTTATCTAATCTGCAACAGCCAGAGCCTTGGAATTACTACTCCACGGGGTTGGAAGCATGACAGGGACCCCTGGGTGCTTAGGGAATTCAGAACGGCCATTCAAATACAACTGAAAATGAATTGCATTGGTAAACTGAGGTCCAAGAGCAAAGAGTCTGTCTGGACTCAAAGATAAAGCCATGAGACTGGGCTTCGTTGTTCAGAGCTTCAAGGAAAACCACTCCATTTTCTCTGTCTCTATTCACAGTGTTACCCGGGAGCCACTGAAGGGACAGATAAGAAGAGGAAGGGAAAGAAAAATAAAAGACAATTATTTACAGGTCATCTTCCCCTTAGGGTCATGGTAATGTCATCTGGGGAGATAGATACCACAGCAACTTTCTAAAGTGAACCTGCTACCTTTTAAAGTAAGAAGGGGGGGGCAGGGGGCAAGGGGCAAAGGGCAAAGGTCAAAGGGCCAAGGGCTAACAATGCTGGTCTGCATTGTGCAAAGGCTGGTGGCCCGGAACCAGAGCTTTCCAGCTGGTATCTGAAGTCTGGGGTGCTGCCCTGCAGAATGTGCACCGAGTGTTGGTGACATAACTGTACCAAGAGCCCTGGGGACCGACCGGGAATACAAGGACAGATGGGACCAGGGATCCAGATCAGGATCCAGATCAGAACCAGATTTGGATGCTGGCTCTGTCTTCACTTAGCTCGGCCACATCAGGCTGAGGGTGACACCTGAACCTTCTCATGGTTTCCTAAACCCAGTCTCCTGATTGGCAAAATGGAGAACACGGGATGATGGGACCTGAATAAAGTAGTCTAAGTCCTAAATACTCGGGGTTAAGGATCTGACTCTGGCAGCGCTGGAAGCTGGGTGAATCTACCCCTTGCTTTAAGCGTTTGGAGGTGTCATCGTTGCTATGGTCCCCAGACCAGGAAGACAGGTGAATGGTAAATGATGTACACAGATCTCAAAGGCAGATGGTTCACAAATGTTCCCGAAATCTCCCTCTGAGCAGTGTACCTGGCAAGTTCTCTACCAGCTGAGATTTTTCTCTCCCAGAATGCAGGGTGGTTCTCTATTCATAGGAGAAAGGAGCTGAGGGGGTGGGGCCCTCGGACCCCACTTTTTTTTTTTTTTCAATTCCAGGTAAAAATTCTCTTGACACTTTTTTTTTTTTTTTTGGTGACTTCTAAAAATATCAATAAAAAGACTTGAGGGAACATGTCTGGTTCTGAGGAAGGCTGAGCCTTAGGCAGAGAGCCTGAGTTTTGAGAACTCACTATCAATTGAAAGTGACCTATCCCGGGGATTAGAAGTCCTGACTGCATAGGAAAGGGTGCTAGACCCACCCTTATGGTCTGTCCCGAGAGCCTGCTTGTGTAATGGCAGGCTTTTCCAAAGGTTTCAGGACAACCAGGGATGATTCTACAGCAAGAGGAAGTGAAGGGGACTTGAAGGGCTGAGGGGCTTTTTCCTACCCTGCAACCTGGGGAGAGAGGTGGTGGTAGGTCCTGGGTCTAATGCCTGGGTGAAAGGGCACGGGGTGGGGGTGGGGTGTCAGGAGGGGAGGCGAGGCGGGGGCGTGAGCTGAGCGTAGGCGGGTGAGGGTAGGGGGCCGGGGGCGTGAGCATAGTTGGGGGGGGGCAGGGGAATGAGCGTAGGCGGGGAGTGGGGGTGAGTGGGGGCGGGGGAGAGGAAGGGTGAATGTGAGTGGCTATGGCAGAGCCACAGCATAGAAGAGGACGAGAAACCCAAAATGTCTTGCGAGTATCTAAGCACCAAGAAACAGAACGGGAGGCGGGAAAGGAGAGGAGTAGACTCTGCATCTATCCAGTGGCCTGTACCTGCACAGGCTGAGTGCTTCAGGGAGAAAGGCGGGGAGGACATGGCTCCTTCGCCAGATTCTAGCTGTGATCCTCAACGTGGCTTAATGGGTTTCCACGAGCTCACTGCCAAGGTGGAATGCCTGCCAGAGGCAACTTTAAAAAGCAAGGGTTTAAAGCCATGGTTCACAGTCCACCATGGCATCGGGACCCCGCGGCCGCCAGTCAGTTGCACCCAAGTCAGGAAGCAGAGCTGAGAGGAAGGCTAGTGGTCTGCTCACATTCTCCTGCTTATCCTGCCCCACACCACAGGCCCCAGAACGACACCACCATGTTTAGAGGGGGCACTTCTACCTCAATGGAATACAGGCCAGAAAATCACCGGCAGACAGACATTCCCGGAGGCTCGTCTCCTCGGCGATTCTAGAGCCTGTCAAGTTGACAATATTAACCGATGGTGAGCGGGTAAGAGAGATACACTGGGGTACTGGGACGCCTCACAAGCAGACTTCCACCAGATCTAGGCCACTTCTATGAAGTCAACGCCATACTCTGGGGAGGATAAAGCCAAGGCTTGGCTGGGACCCCACACACTCGGTTTTCAAGTGTGCGGCACAAGGTTCCAAGGGCTCACTTAAGGTCACAGGGTCAGGACTGGAATGTTAGTCCTTCTGACCACTTCCATCTCCCAATCCACACAACTCCATCTCTTAGGTCTTACAGCACAATTGTTGGCTGGTCAAAGAAGGAAGGGAAAGGCTCTAAAGCATTGGAATGTATCCACCGGCAGGGGAGGGCTTGTTAAGATAAAGGCTCATCAGCCAGGTCCTGTAGGGGGCATTCTTAGCCAGGGGTGGGAGGAGTGAGCAAGGCCTCCATGTGAGCAGTGGTCTCTGCACATCTCCGGCTTACCCTGGTTCTGGAGAAACCTTAGTGTGAAATCTCACTTAGCTTTTCAGAAAGTTCCTAAGAAGCCGTGGGAAGTGGCCTTCACTAACAACTCTGAGTCCATCTCTATTTCGAGAGAAATACTTATTATTATTATTCACTGTTGCTCACAGGGTCAAAAGGCTAAACGTTCCACATCAACATGGCCGTGGCTACAGAGAAGTTCAAGTGTCACTGGGCCTCTTTCCACTTGGCCTTTGTGGTGCAACATCAGAGAGTACAGCCAACCTGAAGCCTGACACCCCGCCAGGCTGGGGCAGCACCCCCACCCCCCCCAGCACCCTCAGTAGCTCCCTGTGCACCCATCCGGAGCACACCTACAATGTGCCCAGCAGTCAGCATGGGGAGCCACCAGAACCCCCAGAGTGCTAGTCCAGGGGCTCTCAACCAGCTTCCTTCCTAGGGTGTTTCCTCTTGCTGAATTTTAACCTGGCATTTCCTGTTTGTCAACAGAACAGGGAGCTTGATGCTGGCATTTCCAACTTGGAAAAAAAAAGACAAAGGTGTCACATGCTCAGATTTCTCAGACCCTTTTCACGGCTGAAGTGTTGCAGGGAAGGTGACAGTGGGAAAAGCCAGGAAGGACCTGAAGGCAACCAGGGCTGGGCTGGAGTCCAGCTCTGCTACTTCTGAGGGCGGAGGCTTCAGCCACACATGTCACTCTCCTCTCATACCTGTCTTCTCCTCAGCAAAGCCATACAAAAACACAAGTGTGGAGCCCTCCTCCCCACTCCACCCCACCCCGGAGCTGGCGTGATGCCTGCATGGATGTCTCATAAGCATCCAGCCAGCTCCCTTTGTCTCTCCTCAGCCTGGGAAACCTCGCCTCCTGTGATTTATGGCAGGAACTCCGTTTCTTCTCCTAAATGCAATATCACATATCTGAAGGAGTCAGCAGATCCCACGAGGTGTCCTTCTGCAATGCCATCTCCACAGGAGAGAAGCTGGAAACTAGATGGCTCGTAAGCATCGCAGAGTGTCCGTGAGCCATTCCCGTGCAGCCCACAGCAAGTGTGGGCTGTTCCGAGTCAAGCTGGGATGCGGCAGCTGCTCTTATGATCAATGCTGTGTCCTTTGCTTCCTGGGTCTCCACGGACATCTGGCTGGACACGGGCGGTGGAGACATTATCATCTCTTGGGGGATAGGGAGGTGGCTCAGTTAGGAAAGTACTTCCCTTGTAAGCACCGTGATGTGACTTCAACTCCCAGAACCCACACTAAAAAGGCCAGGAGCAGTGGCACGAGCTTGTAATCCAATGCACGGGGAAGCTGGGGAAGCCTCTGGGGCTCACAAGCCAGTGGGTCTAGCTACTCGGAGAGTTCCAGGCCAAGGAGAGACCTTGTCTCAAAATCAAAAGGTGGGGGGAATTATGCATCAGGCACAACATCCAAGTTCTTCCCCGGATGCACACACACACAGATACACAGACACACACAGAGACACACAGAGGCATACACACAGAGACACACACATACCCATACACTATCTTCTGTAAGTGGCATACGCCATTAGAACACCACACACACACAGGGCAAGGCCAAACAAGACAAACAGAAAGCTGATAAACATGGCTGCTTGCTCCTTGCAGCTCCACCAGCTTGAGGGGGAAGCATTTTCCTGTAGTTTGTGGGGCTGGAGCATACCCTGTGCTTAGGAACAGTTGTCCTGGGTAGTGTATCACCTCCGTAAGTAACTGCTCTAAGCCCTGGATCTATTAGCTCCACATAACAGCAACATTCACAGATCCTTCGTCCTCTGAAATCATTCATAACACAGGGTGGCTTCTGTGTGCAGTGGGATGACAGTTTTAAGATTTTCCTGAACCCATTTTTCCCAAGTTCTCAAAGGGGTGACTGTCACTCTCCATGTGACAATGCTGTTGTAGATGACATCCAAAATCCTTGTGCCTCAACTTGCTGGGGCAAAGAAACCAAGTGTCCATAAATGCACTTCTGGAATAGCCCTCTCCCCTCTGATCAGACTTTGGCCAAACTACACAACCTTGGCCACCCTATGAGGCAAACACTGTCATACAGGGCCAGGGAAAAGCAGACACAAGCTCTGCCAGGCCCGGGTACGAACCTGGAGTGTTCCTTTCTGCTTTGTCTCCATACTTGGGGAGGCAGAGAAAAACATCCCACTACGTGCAACCCTGAGTCAGCCAGTGTTGACCTGCATGCCTGTGAGCAAGTCAGTTCACCTCTCCAGGCCTTGGGCTCCTCATCTGTAAGGTGTGCACGGTTACCTCGTGTCCAGTGCCTACCTCCTGAGGCTATTAGAAGCTGCAAGATGCTGGATTTGAAGCATTTAGATATCTGCCAGGGACACAGATGTCAACACATACTATTATCACTGTTGGTGGAGGAGGCCCTGGGTCTCTTCTGTGGAGATCTGGTTGAGCTTTCTGGATATCAGGTACATTTGTGGCTCTATGCCTCCCAAACACCCTGTTCCTATTACAAGATCTAAAACCTGGCTCTTGCCACATTAATGGGGCCTTTTCATCCAACAAGACGACATATTCTAAGCCTTTTGGGCAATGGGTCCCTCTGGTAGTATATGAACCCTCATGCAAAATGATGTTTCCTAATGCATGGCTTAATAGCAGAGACTCATCATGCTGAGTTACAGTTGTCAAAATACTCAGCTCTGTGATGTGGGATATTTGCGCCTCTTTATTAGCACATCAAGTAAGACCTACTGTCTCATCTAAGAACTCTCCTAACTTGAAAGCCCCGATTAATAAAATGATATTTGGAAATACTGGAGACATGAAAAGCAGCTTGCTTTCTGTTGGTGACAGGGCCACAGACACTACTAAGATGACCTTAGGTCAGTTCCCTATGCAAAGGAAATGCTGAAATCTGTTAGAGCTTCAGGAACATGAAAAGGAAACTTTGTCTCTGCTCAGCTCACAGACCTTTTGGTTCCATGAGGGCCTTTCTCTAGAAAGCCTTCTGAGAGCTCATGGGCAATGCATCCTAGTAACTTCAGGGTCGGATAAACTAAGCACCTGGGTCTGTCTGTCTTTCTTTCTTTCTTTCTTTCTTTCTTTCTTTCTTTCTTTCTTTCTTTCTTTCTTTCTCTCTCTCTCTCTCTCCCTCTCTCTCTCTCTCTCTCTTTCTTTCTTTTTCTTTCTTTCTTTTAAAGGTCAAAGGTCACCAGCCAAGGACTGGGAGACAAACTGTAGCTATCCAGTGCCAACTGACCACTCTTTTATTTTATTTTACTTTTTAAAAGATTTATTTAGTATATATGTAAGTATACTGTAGCTGTTTTCAGACACACCAGAAGAAGGCATCTGATATCATTACAGATGGTTGTGAGCCACCATGCCGTTGCTGGGATTTGAACTCAAGACCTCCAGAAGAGCAGTCAGTGCTCTTTACTACTGAGCCACCTCTCCAGCCCCCCTCCCCACTTTTTTTAAATGAATGAATTTAGAACATTATGCCCCTTGCTATCAACCTGACAAGGCTCTTGTATGTTAGAAGCTAAAAATCTATGTACAAGTGTCTGTGACACGGGAGAGAGGTCACCAACGTCATCACCCAGGAGACTAGAAGAAAGAGCAGATGGCTTGGGAGAGTGCATGTGCATACACTGGCATGTTCGGGAAGAGCAAGAAGCCGGGGACTGCAGTAGCAGAGTGTTCACGGAGCCACTCGGAAAGTGTCGGTGGTCATGCATCCATCTCCTTGACAAGAGGAAGTTTTTCATGGGCAGAGTGCATGTTTTATTTATGCTTATGCAACCAGGATGATATTTGGAAAACATTAAACAGATGCATCTTTCGTTCCTCTGTAATCGTGTTCCCAGCAGCCTTCACATAATTACAGCTGGGCCCCTGCCCCGGAGGAGAGGCATGGCATTAGGAGAGGCCACGGTGACAGAGAAAGGCTGTCACCTGTCCTCAAGAGGCAAAGGACAGAGGACAAACTGCTCTGTCACCCTCACCTTTGGGAGATGGCTGAGGGCAACATCATGAATCTTTCTTCCTAGGGACTGATCCTCAAAATGAGGTGGGGGGGGGAGTCAAAAGGAAAGAGAGATGTAGGGGGAACAAAGGGAAGAGGAAGGGAGGGGCAGAGAGGACAGAGGGGGAGGGACAGTAGAGGGAGGGCGAAAGCGCAAGGCTAGGGTTGCACAGGCAGGGCTGACAGCCGGAGCTCGAAGCCTGATGCAGTGGTGTGTGTCTGTAATCCCAGCCCTCTGTCAGCACTCCAAAGACAAGACAAAGAGATGGAGGCAGAGATAGGAGAATCACTGGAAGTTTGAGGAGCAGCTAGCGTAAGTATGCTGCGCAATAGCAGACACAAGGGATACCCAGCCTCATACAAGGCAGAAGATGAGGACCAAATCCCAGAGAAGCTCATCCTCTGACTTCCAAACATGTGCTCTGGTACTACACACACAAATAAATAAGTAAGAAGAAAAAAATTAAAGCCGGAACCTAGAACTAATTTCCCATACATTTACTAGAGAGGCTAAGCTTAACCACAGCAGTAGATGAAGCCTAGGGGAAATAGATGCGGGGGTCTCTGACTACCTGTGAGTGTGCAGCTTCAGCAGCACATGAAAAATCTATGGGCAGTAAAGGGCACCTTTGGTAAGTCTGAGAGAGGTATGTCCCTCCACCCTCTGTGCCCTGTGTCTGGCTCACAGTGTGCGTGCTTTAGACACCTGAGAAGGTGAAGAACACAGGTAAGTGACAGCTGACAGATGGTAAGGAAAACAGGACCAAAGACACAGCTATAAAAGGCAGGAGGGCCAGGGCTGGTGGGCTGTCACAGGCTTCTAGAATCACCGCAGACAGTGACTGTCCATGGTGAAGAAACAGGTCAACAAGTTTTTCTTAAGAAAGCAGGAGCTGGGACCAGAGAGGGGGTTCAGTAAAGTGATTCGTACAAAAGCATGAGGACCACAGTTTGGATTCTAGGACCCACATATGTGGCCCCAGACCCCTGTAACCTCAGCACTGGAGGGTCAGAGACAGGAGGAGCCCTGAAGTTCACAGGCCAGTAAATCTAGCCAAAATGGTAAGTTCCAGGTTCAATGAGAGATCCTGTCTTTAACCAAGTAAGAAGAAAGGTGATAGAGAAGATGTTAGATCTCTGGCCTCTGCAGGTATATACACAAGGGTATACACCCTCTATATAGGGTACACACATGTGCATGCACACACACATAACACATACATCACATACACAGCACACACACAAACAACACATACATCACACACACACACACACACACACACACACACACACACCAATACAACTACATATGGAAGCACATGCCTCCAATCCCAGCACATGGGAAGCTGAGGCAGGAAGTTCATGAGTTCCAGTCATACTATACAGAGTTATCATATAGAAATAATACAATAAACGAGTAGATTGCTGAATCTACTCTTCATCTTAGATATGATGTGCTATTCTCAAATAAAATTATTTTTGTTTACAATGATATGGATTATTGCTTACTGATACAATTTTATGGTTTTCATTGGTACACATCTTTGTATATTAATATAAATGTTAAGATTAATTTTCTTTCAATACATGTATATAGGTTTCAACTCATATACAGGCGTTGTGCCTCATGCCTCATTTCAAAATACAAGATTTAATCCCAATCCTTTTAATAGCTGTTATTACAAACTGTTAGGGATGGTTGAGAAATGGAAGTTAATGGCCAGCCAAGCAAACTCATGATCATTTCAGATATCAGCCTGGATTATCAGAGGAATATGCATCCTGGGTGAACAGATAATAAATAGCTAGGAACAGGCAACATTTGCTTGTTCAGATATGCTATGAATAAGTAGATGGTCTTCAAAAACTTCAGTCTCACAGAATACAGCATTTAAAGGTGTTGTTTTACTAATTTAAGGCATTTTTTTAAAGACATGTCAGCTCCTGACACACCCCCATTCAACTTGGAGATAGCTTCATTTGTGGCATGCCAGCCACCAGGCAAAGAAAATGCCCTAACTTTGTCTGCAGATAGAATGATGCCCAAAATGGACAAACAGACTCAGGGAAGTTGATTGCCAATCTTTGCCAAGACATGGTAAACAAGTCCTTCATAAATCCTGCTTCACAAACGCTCTGTCCAATATTCTGGGCCAGAAAGCTGAAGATGATGGTCCAATGTTTTAGACAATATTGGGGACTGTCCAGGCCATCAGCTATCTCTGTCATTTCTATAATTTTTGGGAATAAAAATAAAAATTATGCTTCCTGCATAATCAGGTAATATTTTTCCTTTTTAGGCCTTTGATGGGGATGAAGACTAGATAGACATAGTCTGACTATAAGCTTAAATTGTTTAGGATTTAAGATATTCTGGGTCTAAGAAGATATTTTTTATGATAGTAATACAAATTAGGATAGAAAATGATTTAGATACAGAACTCTGAACTCAACAAGATAGGATAGATGATAGAACACTTTATCTAAGTTGCCAAATATAAACAGACTGGACTTTTTAAATGTAACTCTTAGCTAATGATTTTTATAATTACTTAATTGTTCCTACTGTATGTTTTTATTATTAAAAGAGAAAGAGCCCTTATATTTAAACAAAAAAGAGGAAATATTGACGTTTGGTCTGTTGCTATGTATTGTAATGCAAAATTCTATATCCCAAGGCCCAGTTGTCTCAAGAAGAGTGAATTCTCATGTATTCCAGCTTTTGTTGTGCAAATCTTGCTCCTTAATTTAAAACTATTGGTTGAATAAACATGCCTACAGCCTATAGCTGGGCAGAAGAGAAGTAGACAGGGCTTCCTTCTTGGGCTTAGGGTTGGAGGCAGAGACCAGGACAGAGAGGAGAAAGAAAAAGGGTCCATGGGGCAGGTGGATCATGAGCGCATGGCCATGAGGGCTGGTCTGTTGGAGTAGGAGCTACCCAGGCAGAACACAGCAAGTGATGTCTCAGGTCATTGACAGGGAAGTAGACAAACTACCACAGAGGGTTGGTATCTCCCCAGCTCTAGGGCTGTAAGGTTTACTATAAATCTAAAGGTTTTGTGTCTTTTATTTGGGAACTAAATGATCTAAGGTATAGTAGAAACCCTAAATAATATTTCCCATCGCAATATTAGACAACACAATGAAACCCCATCTCAAACAACAAAACAAACAACCCAGAAGAACAAGAGGAAAGAAAGAGAAATGCATTTTGTCAGGGGAGCTCTCATCCAAAAATGACTATTTTCAAAATGTGTCTTTAAGATACATTAAAGCTCAGCTAATGAAGAATTGACTTCTACGAAAACTGCTGCTCCTCTAGAGCTGCAGGATCAATAAAGCACAGCTGTACTTTGTCTTTCTCCACTGCAGACCTGCCCACATACAGACCTCTCTCCCCGCAACCCCCAGGACCTGCCTGGAGGGATGAACCTTCATGATATCTAGCAAGGGGACTTCCTCTGCAGTGTCAGATGCCATGTGCATTAGCACTTTGATAAGAGGGCTGAGGGCCCCTATAGGACAACCAGCGAATGTGACCCCAGTGTGAACCCTGCGGGCAAACACTTCCTTACATGCCACCCATAGACCAGAACTAGTACCTTGAGCTCCAGTGTGGCATTCTTCTGTGTGTCTCTATGATACACTGTCCACCATACCGCTGGCACCAGCCAGTGATTCTTCAACCTTCTACTAGCCAAGAGTAAAAGGAACCCGGACATCTAAAGTAGGAGTGACTTCTGCAGGCGCCAGGCCCAGAGCATCCATTCTGTGACCTGGCTTCAACATCCCTTCTTTTTTATTTTCATCCAAAGACAAGAAAGCCCTGTCATGTGCCAAGGTCTTTACCCGAGTAAATGAGCAAATGAATTCAAAACAAGAGAACTCCCAAATAGCATCATCATTTAATTGAATTTTGTCATGAGGGGGAAAAAAAGTGAGAAAACTCATGACTCTTGGGCTGGGGATGTAGCTCAGGGGTAGAATGCTTGGTTAGCGTGTGTAAATTTTGGCTTCTATCCCTAGAAGTGCTAGAGACAGATGGATGAACAAACACACACTGAGAGACAGACAGACAGTCACACACACAGAGAGACAGACAAACAGATAGACACAGAGAGTGACATAAAGACAGACAGAGGCAGAGGCAGAGAGAGATGGAAAGTGACAGAGACAGGCACACATAGAGAAAGACAGACAGACAGATAGACACAGAGAATGACAAAGACAGATAGAGACAGAGGCAGAGATAGAGAGAGATGGAAAGAGACAGAGAGACAGAGAAGAAACAGCTCTCAAACAAATATACTGCAAGGCCAGAGTGCTAACTTTTGGAAGCTATGGTTAATCTATAAAGTTCTAAGGCAAGCCAACTAAAATCACAGCAAGCTTTGTCAACACTCACCTCCTCTAAACCAGATTCCATGACGTAACACATGCCACAGAGAGAACAAGAAAAAGGACTTTGCTGTTACATCATCCCAACGTGACTTTGTGACCTCACCACTTGGGGCTGTTAGAGCTTGTGCAGAAAGGTCCCAGATCCTACTGTAGTGTTTCTGTACTATGACATCCCACTCATGGTTCCAATAACTCAACCCGGGGACAAGACCTCGGCGAGCCCAGACAGCCTCATGCATTTGGAAACAGGCATATCCACATCCAGACCAGCATCAGGAGCAGAGTTCACCGCCTGGTGGTTCTCTTGGGTGGACTGCCATTTGCATAGGCCTGCCATACAGAGTCGCTGTTCAAAGAGTCAATACGGTGTCGCATTTGTAAGTAAGATCTCTCTTTTTATATAATGTTTTCTTTTAAGATTCATTTATTTTATGTATGTGAGTACACTGTTGATCTCTTCAGAATCACCTCAAGAGGTCATCCAATCCCATTACAGATGGTTGTGAGCCACCATGTGGTAGCTGGGAATTGAACTCAGGATCTCTGGAAGAGCAGTCAGTGCTCTTAACCGCTGAGCCATCTCTGCAGCACCACTACCCCTCCCCCTTTATAAGTTTTTTTTAAAGATTTATTTATTAAGATCTCTTTTGTTAAACATCCTCATCATTTGAAAAACACTATAGTTAGAAGAAATGTCTCTCTTCTTATTTTCAATTTTAGGAGGTACTAGGAATTGAACCCATGTTCAATTGAGCATGCTAGGACAGTACTCTTCCACTAAGCTATGCCCCTCACTGGTTTTTACTTTTTGAGATAGGATCTTACTAAAATTGCCCAGGTTGGCCTTGAACTCACTCTGTATCCCAGATGAGACTTGAACTTGCGATTTTCCCCATCTCAGCCTTCTGAGTAATTGAGGGTGTAGGCCTGTACCATCATGGTTATCTAAATAAATCTCCTTGAGGGGACGGTATTGCCTGCAGCATCCAAAGACCCTCTTCATCTCTCTAGGTTGTGAAAAACCAACAAAATCACAGCCTCTGTATTCACCGACCTTCCCCCAAGTCTCACTCTGTCCCCTGATTCTGACCTCAGGGACATCGGCAGTTCTCAGTGGCCACAAGCAGACTCAGCTGACTGCCAGGCCTAGATGCTGCCAGCTGCACTTGGGGCAGTCTCTTTCCTTGTCCAGTGGCCAGCTGGCTCCTCAGGATCATCGGGGTATCAGCCATTCTGGGACAGGTTTGACCCTCTGGTGGCGGCAAGCCCTGATTCTAGGGACAGCATAGCTAATGCGGGTCCACAAGGTACTTTTGGCCTGGTGTTGGCAAACCCATCTTATCTTAGACAGCTTTGGGGCAGGAAATCAGTCACTGGGCACCGTGTTCCAACCTGAATGCCGACTCGGAACTGCCCGATGTTTACTGCCCTTTGCTAGGACTCAGTTACCTCTTTTTTAGCACTTTCTTCACATCCAGCCAGTTGCTCGCTGAGGTGAACACCTCAGCTCCACCGTGGATAGAATGAAGAGTGGGAGAGGGTTTTATGTTTGCTTGTTGTGTGGTACTAGGACTCAAACCCAGGGCCACACACAAGCCAAAGAAACCTTCCACCGATGAGTTAAATCTCTAGTCCTTGGTATAGCTCAGGCTGGTCTTGAACTTATAACCTTCCAGCTTCAGCCTCCCAAATGCTGGGACTTCAGGTGTGTGTTACCATGTCTGGCTCAGAAAAGGTGTTGTATTTAATTCAATTCAGTATTTAGACTCAGAGAGAAGACAGCAAAATTTGCATGTAGGCAAAAAATTCAGATTATCAATGACTGCCATCCCTTTTTCTGCATGATCCTATTCTGGATCAATAATATGTAAGGCTTTAACCTTAAGCTGCTCACTCTGACTTCACAGCCTATGAATCCATTAAAAAAATCTCTGCCAAACATTGATTGTCCTGTCTTACCCCACAGGCTCACAGTCTATGGCTGGGCTCAGCGTCCTCTGCCTGAAGGTGTAAGTTTCTCTGGTGCTTCATCTCCGTATGACTGTTGCACTCCTGTTCACTAGCCATCAAGTTCATCTTTCACTCACTGACTCCGGAAGGGGTCAACTATTGATTTAGCATCACAGCCCGAAAGTTCTCACGTCCCGGCCTTTCCTATGCGTGGAACATTGAAAACTCATTTCCTGGATGGATGCATGCACGCATGGAGAGATGGCTCAGGGGTAGATGACTGGCTGGCTGGCTGGCTGGCTGGACAGCAGGATAGATGAACAAGGTGTGGGGCACTCTTCCTTCCTGTATGCTACTACAACTTCCTCTCATTTCTTCGGGACAACGGCTCACATCCATCCTCATTATCACACTCATTTGATTCCTAAGCACATTGTCAATGGGAGGTCTCACAATTTCTCTACTGCCGCCACTACATTAAAAGCTCATGGGCACACACAGCAGCACCAGAAAGCTACAAAGGGTCCACAACTTGAGAGGTGAGATTTCTGACTAAAGCACAATCCACGTGATCACTATAAAACTCAAGAAGAAGGAAGACCATGGTGTGCATACTTTGATCCTTCTTAGAAGGGGAACAAAATATCCATGGGAGGAGTTACAAAGTATGGAGCAGAGACTGAAGGAATGACCATCCAGAGACTGCCCCACCTGGGGATCTATCCCATAAACAACCACCAAACCCAGACACTATTGCAGATGCCAACAAGAGCTTGCTGACAGGACCCTGATATAACTGTCTCCTGAGAGGCTCTGCCAGTGCCTGACAAATACAGAAGTGGATGCTCACAGCCAGCCAGCACAGGGTTCTCAATGAAGGAGCTAGAGAAATTACCCAAGGAGTTGAAGGGGTTTGCAGCTCCATGGGAGGAACAACAATATGAACTAACCAGTACCCCCAGAGCTCCCTGGAACTAAACCACCAACCAAAGAAAACACATGGTGGGACTCATGGCTCTAGGTGCATATGTAGCAGAGGATGGCCTAGTCGGTCATCATAGGAGGAGACGCCCTTGATCCTGTGAAGGTTCTATGCCCCAGTATAGGGGAATGCCAGGAGGCAGGAGTGGGTGGGTTGGTGAGCAGGGGGAGTGGAGAAGAGGTTTTCAGAGGGGAAACCTGGAAAGGGGATAGCATCTGAAATGTAAATAAAGAAAATATCTAATTAAAAAAAAGAAAAGAAAAGGAAAAGAAACAAAGTTTTCTGTTGGGAAAGGCCCCAGTCTTTCCTCCTCTCACGGGCTTGCCGCACCTCCCAAGTCCTACAGAAACGCCCCTCATCT
Organism: Mus musculus; assembly: GCF_000001635.26. Lineage (NCBI taxonomy): Eukaryota > Metazoa > Chordata > Mammalia > Rodentia > Muridae > Mus > Mus musculus. The sequence continues at coordinate 182,803,288 of NC_000067.6, read as the reverse complement.
TTCCAGGGACGCTTGTCACCTATCCTCATCAAACTTCAATTCTTAACCGAGGAGGCTCAGAGAGCAGCAGATGAGGAGATCCGGGCCATGCTAAGGGACAGGGAGCAGAGGAGCGGACAGAAAAGGAGCGTCTGCCAATCAGAGCGCCCTTTGCCCTGCTTGCTGCTTTTAACTTCCCCGCTCTCCTGGCATGAAGAGAAACAAAACTGCATGCCTCCAGTCTCATGCTGCTAACGTACAGTTAGTGCCCCAGGCGACAGGAGCCACGGGGTTCAAGTACAGTGGCAACAAATTCAAGTAAACAGACCGTAGAGGCGACTGATTGCAACGCTTAGTCTTACGTTACCGCTCACCCCAGCTGTTGGGTTTTGTGTAAAAAACATGGAGTCCTGTGGTGGGATAGCCCCATGGAACCGTCTAGGCCCTCCGTGTCACAGGAGTACCTCCCTGTCATGTATAAAAGACAGAAGGGTAGCCAAAGGAATGAATGAGAGGTACTGACCACAGGGGAGTAGGGACTGTTGTTCTCATGCAGGGATGCTGGTTCCAACAGACTGCTGGACCCTAACATGTCAATCAATGCCTTTGCCTACCTCCCACTGCCATGACCCTGCCAGAGGTGCAGCAGCTGTCCCACATCCACATCAGATTTGTACTCCAGTCCCTGGTGATGTCAATGCTGCCAACTGCTCAGAACAGTGACAAATGCCACTGATCCAAAGAGGCAAGAGTCCATGTCCTCAGATCCCCCTGGTCCCCTGGAGTTCACAGCAATGTGCTCCCACCTTCCAGCATCACTGAGGCTGGCTCTTCACCACGTGCTCAGTTCCCTTTGCCACAGAGGTCCCCAATGCAAGCGTTCCCTTTTCTCTCTATTCTTTCTACCCCGAGCCAGCAGGAGGACCCCACATGCCAGCGAAGCTTCATCATTTCCAGCAGAAACTTAGATGAACCTGTGTCCTCGTGTGATTGGAGCTGAGCGTGATGAAGGGGACTCTGAAAAGCCAGCAGATGCCTGGCCTGCTGATTCCAGTCATGCTCGGCTGCCTTCCATCATTCCCGATGCCTCTGAGTATACGTTCACCCCAGGGCAAACGTAATTGTTGGGGCCTGAGATTCAAACTGCAATCATCCCCAGGAGCATACATGCCGGATGAGGGCCTCACCCCACACAACATCATGCTCCTCTCTAAGCAGGCTGGGGAGTCTCTCTCTGCTTCCACCAGAGGACTCACACCGAGGACTTTGTGATTCAGCTTGCTGAGACCAACCTAGAGATGCTAAAGTAGTGGTGAGATTTCTTCCATCTCACTCCAAGAAGTCATCCCTTTAGGCACTATAGGGTGGCGATGAAGTGCCCAGGTTTAAACACGGGACAACTGCTAAGGGGTGAGACAGCAAGCCAGACTTCCCTTCAGTCTTAAAGGGCCATTTTGACATCTCAGCTTCACATCCCCTGATCTCCTGTGGTTTTGCTTCATGGGATTGTGACATGGCTGTTGGTCAGGGCTTCCTGTGTAGAGACAGCTAAGTATCAGGGGAAGGAGTCACCTGGGTGGCTAAATAGGTGGTGACAAGCACCTTCCCACCCCCACCCCCACCCCAGATTCTGTAGCTTCTGCACTCTAGTCCTCCTGGGGAAATGGCACTTGGTAAATGAAACAACAGTCAGGGTGATGTGTCAGAAACACTCTGTATGGACATAAAATACATAAGATGTGCTTCATGAAATATTTGCAGGGTGCCGATAAGAAGCACTGGGAGGCTACCTTAAAGCAGCTTGCTTTATACGTGCTCATACACATACACGTCTACAGGAAATCTTACAATATATGTAAAAACGGTGCCTCTATGTTCAGACATGGTACCTAAATTCCGACAAGCATCAATGTGATTACATCACTTCCGTGAGCGCCCTTGCAAAAATCCAGTATTTATTGCTGCTGGTATCTGCAACAATTTCCAGACAAGAGCATTACCTATTCTATGAACTCAGGTGCTAGGGATGACGGGACCATTTCAGGAGAGCCTCATAGAGGCTGTAAACCATTCTGACATGTTTCCAGCCCAATGTCCATCTGGTACCATGGAATGGATATTGCTAAGCACCTAACACAGCTGTCTATGCTGACCTGGAGATAGAAGCAACCTCAATAACACATTCAAGACTATCAGTCAATTGCTTTCCTTGGCGTCTCCTTCCATAGCCTTGAATAGCCTCCCTTCTTCATCCCAGAAGCCTCCCTCCTTTCCCTGTCTTAGGTTATCCCTCCTACGTCCTGACTATAATCTCAAATGGCCTGCACACACACAAAGAGCTCTTCCCTAAGAGGTGATGCTTGAGACAGGGGTTGAAGTTTAGACCAGATGCAGCTCCAGCCTGGTTGCTATCACACCGTCCATTCTGAGTCACTCTCTCTCTGCCTGTTTCCCCACTGTAAACTGGGGGAAATGAACACCTCCTTCAAGGGTAAACATCAGAACCCAATCAGATCAGGCACAGGGAACACACAGACGAACGCCTGAGACTCTATCAATTTTTAAGAAGCATTCCAAAACACATTAAAGTGAAATTAGCACTTCTGTTGAATGTGATAAATCGAACATCTGATCAGTTCTCCCTCACCACCATTCCAGAAATGAGAAGAAACTTTGAAGACATGTGAATAAAGGACCCAGGGGAAATGAGAAAAGTATTAGTAAGATTGCCAGAACATCACAGAAGCCCCCGGAGCCAGAGACACTGCAATAGCATGTCCTACAGGGGTAGGGGAGAAGAGAATGGGGCTAGAAAGAGAGAGACATGCTGAAATGTGTTAGGAGCAATAAGTCTGCTGGCTGTGGTCTCCTGGTGACCTCTTCTCCCCATCATAGTATGGGAGGAGAGGTGATCCTTTTAGAAGCCCCAGACTTGGCAAAAAAAGAAGGAGGAGGAGGAGAAGGAGGAGGAGGAGGTGGAAGGAGGAGGAGAAAGAGAAGGAGAAAGAAGGAGAAGGAGGAGGAGGAGGAGGAGGAGGAGGAGGAGGAGGAGGAGAAGAAGAAGAAGAAGAAGAAGAAGAAGAAGAAGAAGAAGAAGAAGAAGAAGAAGAAGAAGAAGAAGAAGAAGAAGAAGAAGAAGAGCCTCAGAGAAAAGACCTCTATCTGTAAACAGTCAAGGACTATGCCAACCACCGAATGTCCTTAGTGATGTCTAAATTCCAGCTCAACCCATCTCAGGGATGCCCAAGACCCGACAAGTCCAAATTCATGATTCAGAGCTGCCCTTCCCATCTCAGACCTACCTATGGCCAAGGATGTCCCAGAATTGAAATTCAAAGTGTGGGGACTGTAGCAATGGCTCAGCTGATAGAGCACATGGCTGCTCAAGCATGAGGACAAGAATGTGGGTCCCTAACACACACATAAAATCCAGGTGGGCTCTGCAGATGTCTGTGATCCCAGAACCCAAGGGGAAGAGACTGAGATGACTGGACAAGCAGATTGGCTAAACTATTGGTGAGAGACCCTGCCTCAGTAATAATGTGGCTAAGGAAGATGCCTGATGTCAACCTCTGGCCTCTACACACAAGTGTGCACGTGTATATGCACACCTACACACGTGGGCCAACATACGACCACTCATACAAATAAATGCATCAACAATTGGGGAAGAGACAGCAGAGACTGAGGCAGCAGGCACCGGGCCCATGGGTGTGAATCAGGCCCTCTGAGTGTGAATTATAGCTTCAGTTTTGTTTTTATGGGACTCTCCAATGTCTGAATGAGTGAGTCTCTGATGATTCTTGTGCCTTCTCTTGGGGGCTCTTTTTCTTCTCTTGGCTTGCTTTGTCCAATTTCAGTGTCGTTCTGTTTTAGCTTATTGTATTTCATTGTGCTCTATTTTGTTGTTATCCCTTAGAAGTTTGTTTTTAATGAGAGACAGAAAGGGAGTGGATCTAGACAGGAGGGGGTGGGGAGAAACAGGAGGAATAGAGGAGGGGGAACCATAATCAGGATATATTGTATGAGAAAAGAATCTATTTTTAATAAAAGGGGGAAGGAAAGTGTGACGTATGAAATAATTCAGAAAGAAAATACTACAACAACCCTCTGAGACACACAAGACCGTACTGCACCCATCAACGTAGTAGCTGGAAAAGGTCAACCCAAAAGCCTGGGAGAAATGTTTTGGAAATCTCCCTGATCGGAGAATAATAAAGACACACAGACAAGCAAAAACGGAGGGGAAAGATAAGAGCATTTAGAGATCAGCCTAGGAGTTCTAGCGCCGTACTGAAGGAGATGCAAAAAGGAGAGAAACAACCAGAGGAGCAATGCGAGAAAAGCTCCATGAAATCAAAGACTTGGGTTTCAAGGTGACAAGGCCACCATACATGAACGGACCTCCCTGACACACGCATGCGATGCTGGGACAATTCAGAGAAGTAGAACGAAGAAAACTTTTGAGCTTCGTAGAGAGGTAGAGGGGCCACGCTGAGAGGGAAGAGTGCAGATCACATGGAATAACAGGAATGGGGTGAGGAGGGGCAACACTTAACAGAAACACTAGAACTCAGAAGATTCTATGGTGATATCTTCAAACTTCTGAGGTCATCAGTTTAACTTAAACTTCACCAAGCTGCTGGGTAAATGTGAAGGCTGAAGGGGAAACCAGATTTTTACAGTCACCTCTCAGACTATTGACCCCTTTGCTCACATGACTGATTTTAAAAAGGTCCTCAGTTAAAATGTGGGGGCAGCCCTAGAAATGGGTAGATGGATTCAGAAGCAGAGAAAGCAACGTAGGGTCCAGTCAACAAATATCAAGGGAAGAAAACTCCCATAGAGGAGCCAGAGGGAATCAGGACCGTGGCCATATTTGTTCATATGAAAAGGGGTATCAAAAGAATGAGGGGCTGAGATATAGGTCGGTGGAAAGACCACATGCCTACCATGTGTGTCCAATCCTTAGAAGTGAAAGACAGACAGAAAGATGGATGGACAGAAGGGAGAAATGTCATCTCTAGACCTCCTGTCTCAACAGGCACTTACAAATCATTGTAAACAATGGATTTAACTGAACACCAGGAGAAGAACTACCCTGAAAGGAGAATCGGGAACCGAGAGAGGAAACTATTATTAAGTTCTACGTTTTGAAACATATAGGTAGTACTTAGTATTTTTAATATCCGGTATTATAAAGCAAGTGCCAATATAAGCTACACAGCTACAGGAGAGGTGTGAGTGTGAAAGGGGCTACCTCTGAGGTGTAAGTGGAAGCAGGCCTGGGAGAAGCACTGTGGGAACGGCCCCTTCCCACATTAAACTCTACCCAGAGGCCACAGATCTGTGCTGCAAGTCTTGCTTATGCCTTATTTATGGGTGAGCATTTAGAAACGGTCCCACAGATGTGAATGTATCTGCTTCTTCGCATGACAGCATCTTAGTGATGGGCACAGAGCCCTTTAGCCTGCCTGTTTTGGGAGGACTTGTCAAGTTCAACCTTGAATGTTCTCTGTCTGCCCTTACCAAACTCAATGCTGATTCTGTCCTGCCGATGCCTACCGCAGTACATGAGATTAATGTGCTCATAGCTTGGGACTTCGCACAACATTCGAAGCTAGGAATACCCTTTGCAGAGTGTGCAGCCTGGTAAGGGCTGGCCATCCTAGTGGCAGCAAAGCATGCGGTTACTGGCCATCCAGGGGCTTCACAGTCCCTCTTGCTCCCTGCCGTCCTGTTTTCTAGGTGGGAGTGAGCTTGCTTTCTTCAGTGTGCACTCTTCACAGGGCTCTGTCTTCAGTGTGCTTGTCACTCCAGCAGGACAGAAGTCCCATAGTCAGCACCGCTCCCTCAGCATTCATGCCGTGAACAAATGAATGACACTTCACGGAGCCAACTCGCAGACGGTGCAAAAGTGGGTAAGACCTCCAACGTCTAAATTTAGCTCGAGGTGTGAGGGAGAATACAAGGATCCAAGTAATGAACTCCTGGAAGTGGGAGGTGGGTAGGTAATGGAAGCTCCTGCTGCCACCCCGTGTTAATAGCAGAGCCTCTCTCAGGCAGCCTTAGCACCACGGGAGTGAGCCATCTGCTCAGAAGACAGCAATTAGGCCACCGCAGCCTGGGAGCCCAGAGCCACGTGCCCGCAGCTGCGAGCACGAATAAATTCCTACCCTCTATCCCTAACTGATACATGGTCAGTTGGCAGAGTCATTGCTCAGGCTGGCTTTTGTCCCCAAGAGAAAAAGCGATTTTATTTTTTTTTTGCATAAACAAAAGCAGCCTGGAGCATGAAAACAAGACTGCCTTAAGGAAGCCCTTGGTAGGCCATGTATGAAGACTATCCGGCCTCTGGGCCGAGCCTCTTTCTTTGGCTGGGCTGGATCTGCTCTGCTCCACTTGAGGTCTCCTCACTCCTAGGGAATGCTTAACTATTTTTCATTTCTTTAGATAGGTGAGCGGAGATAGGAAACTTATCCAGAGCAGACAGTCCCATGCAGGCAAACAAAAAACTTCAGCTTAGACTGGGCTGGAAACACACATTGTTGTCAAACAGTGATATCTGTGCACACACACATCTCCCAGCAGAAATGGAGGGCTGGATTAACTACGGCTTCACAAAGCCTCTCGGTCTCTTTCAAGACAGGTTAGTGTTCTGAAAAACAACAGAGGGGCATCCTGAGGTGTGAGACCAGGAGCCAGCTATGCTCAGAGGGTTATCAGGGGCCCCTGCTCTGTGAGCCACGATCCAGAGTTTACTTCCAATATCAGAACTAGCAGTAAAGGACACAAGCTAATACGTGTTGGAGCCACAGATGTCTTAGTCCATTCTGTGTTTATATTAACAGACTACTATATATGAGAGGAGAGAGACAGGGAGAGAGGGGGGGAGAGAGAGAGAGAGAGAGAGAGATTTGTCTCTTTGTCTCTTACAGTTCTGATGAAGGCAAGGAGGCAAGTCTGTGAAAACATCCTTGTTGCACGGCAACAAGAACTTGCAGAAAGAAAGACAAAGAACGCTGGGCGTGGTGGCACACGCCTTTAATCCCAGCACTTGGGAGGCAGAGGCAGGCGGATTTCTGAGTTTGAGGCCAGCCTGGTCTACAAAGTGAGTTCCAGGGCAGTCAGAGCTATACGGAGAAACCTTGTCTTGAAAAAGAAAAAGAAAAAGAAAAAGAAAAAAGGAAAGAAAAAGAAAAAGAAGAAGAAAACAAGACATGAGAGCAAGAAAGAGCAGCCTACCTCTATCCACAACTGACCCAGTCCAGAGATAACACCATTGATAAGGGGAGGGACCTCATGACTTCACCTCATATTAAGCCCCAGCTTTCAATTCTGTTACATCAGGGGTTAAGTTTCAAACACAGGAAGTTGAGGGGTGGGGCATATATGAACAATAGCAACAATTCCATTTGCAGGAAGGAGAATGGGTTGGAGGGATGCTACTGACAGGTTAAAAAAAAATAAGGGGTGTGTCCAGTGGTCCAGGAGCAACTGATGGAGAGCCTGGATGAGGACACGGGAGGACTTGGTGATATGCAGAGAGAGGAAGAGGAGGTGAACGGCCGTGATTGGTGGAGAGGAGAGAGGAAGAGGAGGTGAACAGCCGCGATTGGTGGAGAGCTGCTAAGGTTGAGGTAGACCACCACGTATCTCCGAGATGGGGAAAATGCAGGGAGAAGCAATTGGAAGAAAGAGTATAAACTTCATCTAGACAAGCTGAGATTTGGTAGGGGACCAGGGGGTGGGGGTGGGGCAGACAACATAGTGAATGTGTCCACAGGCAGTGTCTTAATTAAGGTTTCATTGGTATGAAAAGACACCGTGACCAAAGCGACTCTTATATGGTAACATTTAATTGGGGCTGGCTTATGCATCAGAGGTTCAGTCCATTATCATCATGGCAGGAACAATGGCAGTGCCCAGCCAGAGACACTTAGCTGAGAGTTCTATATTTTGATCCAACTGCAGTCAGGAAAAGTCTGGCACCTCGGGGGTCTAGGAGGAAACTTTCTTCCTCCACCCGCACTGTGACATACTTCCTCCAAGGCCACATCTACTCCAACAAGGCCACACCTCCTAATAGTGCCGCTCTCTGGGCCAAGTATATTCAAACCATCACAGGCAGCATCAATTTCTTGTCAGAGCCAGGAAGAAATTTGAAGGAGAAAACAGTTAACTCTAGGAGTGGTGGAAAACAGCGTAGATGAGGTCACACAGGACACTGAGGTGGACTAAGACAGAATAGAGTGTAGGCCTCTGAGGGAAGAGTAGGGATGGTTAGCGAAAGAAAGGGCAGAAGAGAGTTTTATCCAAGCATCATGGCAGAGAGAGGGCTAGAAGTCAACTCCTGCTAAGCCTGAGACAGAAAAGAGCTCACAAGACCCACCACACACAGATCTGCTGTTCACACGTCTTCAGAGGCGACATTTACCAGGATAATTTCAGTGGCGTGGTGGGGGTGGTACCAGATTGCTGTGGGCTGAGCAGTCAAGTCGGAGATGAGGAAAGACGCTAAATGAGAACGGTCTCTCCAGGAATCTCTGGGGAGGGGAAAGAGTAGAAAGCCAGGATCAAAAGAGGGTTCAGGGAGGAGAGGGGCTGGGTACAAATAGGGCATCGATCAAATGGGACAGAGGATATCATCATCCCAACCGACCATCTTCCCTCCAGCCTGTCATGTCCTGAAATCTCTGTGGTCTTTCTATGGCTTGATCCCTTCCAGAGCTGAAGTGATATTCGAGATAGCAGGCCACCACACCAGCTACTCGCTAGGACCTCACAGCTATCAAATCTGGAACTCCTCCATTCCGCAGCCTGCCTTCAGAGTCGACGGTGACTCAGCCAAGGAGTCTGTAGAAAGCCTCTCAAGATTGCTGGGGAGTCAGGCACCATGGGTTGAACACGCCCTGTGGATGGTGCATCAGAGCCCTTGCAAGACGCAGAAGCCTGTACCACTGCATTCCAAAATTGGGCCAGCCCCAAGGCCCGCCCGCTATAACTGTCCCCACTCGTCTTAAGGACATCCCCAGCAGTCCTGAGGGAGGAAAATGGCAATCTGTTCAGTTAACAGAACTGAGACTTTCAGTCCACCAGCCCCCCTCTGACAGCTGTCCTTGAAGCCGTCTTTTTTAACTCTCCCCTACAAGAGTTTGTACAAAGGACAGTACCACCATCATCTTGCTCAAATTGCCTTCTCTGTAGTTGACTACATGCAGCCAAATCCTGGAAGATTACCTGGCTTGTGCAGAAGCAATTCGGGCTGATCTATACCTTAAGAACAGACCTAATAATTTCAAGAGGCAATACATCCCTTTGCCTGAGAACCAGGGAGCCACAGCTCTTTGTCATTTCTTCCCTCAGTGCTGTCCAGCTCTTGTGTCCTGACTCTCAGAAGATAGAAATCCAGGCTTTGGTTTCTCTGACACTTTGATGGGTCAAAGGGACCGGACCTGGTAATGCCTGAGCAGGCGAGGTCTCTCCTCAAAGGGCAGACCCAAACGAACACTTACAGAGCAGCTTTGGTTAAAAACCCAGCCACCTTTTCTTTTAAAAAGAGATGGGAATATGTCTCTTGAGAGCCACACCATTGTCAAAGGTAAGCAAGGGTTGTCAACACTCAGTCCTTTAGGTGCCTAGGAGTATAGAGGTGGCTTCTGTCCACGTGTCACAGCATCAAGCCTGATGCACACACTGGCTCTACGAGGTTCCAGGAAGAAGATGAGGCTTAAGGGTTCAGTCCTCAGAGGAGGAGCACACATGTGGCCCTTCTTAGTCCCATGACCTCACAGCTAGGGACATTAGGGAGGGAACGCGCTAAGAGGCACCCGGTGAGAAAGAACACCAGGTTGCCAGCCCCCTGGAGGAACAATTCTTCATTCCCCATTGCTTTAGAAATATAACAATGGCCCTGGCAAAACTGGTTTCTAAGAAAGGACAGTCGACCTCATACAACAACCTGTGTGTGATACCCATATTCTTGTTAATATGGTCTGCTTGTGGCTGCTACCTGCTCTAAGAGAAGGAATGAAAGCGACTTTGATGACTGAAGTATGTATATTTAATACACAGAGTCCTAAAGCCCCTCATTTTAACACGTGAGTTATAACACTCTGGTGCTGTTTGGTGTTGTGTCTATAAATTTCGTTATTAAACCCAAAGGTAAGGAGTACCACAGAAGTACTCACTGGGCCTGCCTGGTACCACTGCCTCTAGGAGTGTCTGTCATTCTGTCTGTCCTATTGCAGGAACCCAAAAAGCAGAACCAGATGCCTGTCTGGGTACTTGGCAGGCCACAGGCGCTGCTGCAATTAGCAGGCTGGATCATGATTCAGCATGAGGTGCAGGCAGCCTCCACCAGAGCATAGCGGACAGTTTAAAAATAGCAAAGCTGAGCTGATCTTGCCAGCCCAGGCTACAGGAGAAGCAAGGCAGCTGCCGCAGAACCCTAAGCATCCCACCGCCCCTCTCGTCCCTCTTCCAGATGTGCCTCCCAGCTGGGTGGGAGGTAGCAGGCAGTCAGCTCCTATCAAACTCCCCATGCAGAACAGAAGATGCAAACAAGCCCGGAGGCCCTGACCTACAGACAAGGCACTGAAACATTCACAGGTCCAGGCTGACTTTAAAACTAGAATGTCTCGCCCCCTTGCTTGGGGCACAGCAATGAAGGACTACACGCGAAGTGTTGCCTGCAGGTGGCGCTCTCAATTCGGTAAGGGCAGGACCTCAGAGCATTTTCAGCAATCTGACCCGCCCCCGCCCCGCCCCCACCCCTTCCCTTCGACGCTGGCATCAGTACACTTCTCTTAGCAAAGTTAAATTTCTTTCCAGGGCCTTCAGGTCGCATAGAAAAATATTCTAGGATGCTGCTGATCGTGTTGGGAGTGAATGTGGCCCACGCCAAATCCAGAGGAGGGTACCCAGCACAGATGAGCTTTGTACATCAAACTCCTAACCTTGCACAGCTCTCCAGAGTCACAGCTAAGGTCTGCCCAGTGGACCGAAGCCTCAGAGAGACCACACCCAGACCACAGAGGGACCTCAGCGACCTAACGTCCAGGCTGGTTCTCCCTCTGGCCATGTTCTCTGGGTCGAGGCATTTTCTGGATGAAACGGTGTTGTCTTCAAGGCTGTTGCTTTCTTTAAAAATGTCCTTTCTACCCAATAACCAGAGAGGAGGTTTAACACAATGGAGAGCTTTGCCATTTTTCTGAGGATGCTAGTATCGAATAGATGTCATTTGTCCCCAAATTAATCTGCAAAATTAACTAAATGATTCTAAAATTTATCCAGAAGAATAATTTCCTGGGACTGAAAACACGTTGAAAAAAAATTAAGAGTAATGAGCGGGGATTTGCTCTATCAGATTTTAAAGGGTATGGGAGTAAAACAGGAAGATGCCCGAAATGGAGGAGACATCAAATCGATGGTGTATAATAGAAGGTTCAGAAGCCGACCCAAATATCTACACAGTGTCAGTGTGTTAGGAAGGTCGTATTTCAAAACGGTGGAGAAAGGATAGACTATTCGATAAATACTGTTTCTACAACCAGCCAATCATTTAGATAACAATAAAATTCTCCATTTTCTCCCAGCATACACACACGAACTCCCGGATTGACTACACATCTAGATATAACTAAGAGTAAAAACTACAGGTGGATATTTAATTAACCTTGAGTTGGCAGCAAACTGCCAAGGCATGCCACCAAATGGCAGGGACGACATGGAGATAATGACGGCAGAACTTGAATTCACATGGCTACAGACAGATGGGAACCGCAAGAACATGATGTAGTGTAGGGCTCGCGGGGCTGGGTGTCTGAAGTCAGCTCTTGTGAGGTACGAGGGAAAGCATCAGCAGGAGAATTGACAAGGGGCTCGGCTGTCAGCCGTGCTTGCTGATCAGTTATGAGGACCTGAGTTCGGATCTCAGGACGCCCAGAATGGGCTGGATTTCCCATGAACGCCTGTTACGCTAGTGCTAAGGGATCTGATGCCCTCTTCCGGCTACTGTGAACACAGGAGCAATCACACACACACATGGACACACACATGAACACACACATACATACACATTAACACACACATACAAACATACAAACAATGAACACATACACACACTGGAACACACATGAACACACACATACATACACATTAACACACACATACACACATACAAACAATGAATACATACACACACAGGAACACACACATATACACACACATACACACACATTAATACACACATACAAACAATGAACACATACACAGGAACAAATACATATACACATGAACACATATAAATACACACGCATGCTTGTGAACACACAGCCATATACACCCACACATAAACACACACACATGAACACACAAACATGAACACACACACATGAACACACACATGAACATGCACATGAACACACACATACACACATGAACATATACACGGATGAACACACACACAGCCAGGCTAGTGAACACACAGTCAGACACATCCACACATGAACACATACATGAACACACACACACACATGAACACAAGCCATACACACCCACACAGGAACACATACTGAACACACACACACACACACACACACATGAACATACAACACATGAAAACATACACACACATGAACACACACCCATTTATTTTTTAAGAAAAATTTTGACAAAGCAAAGGAGCCAAGAAACACATACCGGCTCCCTGTGCTCCAGCGACACCAGCCTGCCTTCAGGTTCACAAACAGGCTAGGCTATCTCCTAGGATAGGATCCATGCACAGGCTGCTCTCTCCACGAGGAACACCCCCCTCCTTGATCTTCCCCAGCTTCAATCTATCAACACTACCTGAAGCCCTTGAGTGCTCTCCAAATGCAGACCCCCCTCTTTTCTAATAGACATATTCAGCACCGGGTAGTTTTCCTCCTTGGCACTTGAAGTCTGTAAGTGCACATTTATCTTTGTGTTTAGCAAGCCGCTTGTCTCCCTTACTGGATAAACTAACTCTGGTTTTGCGAGCCACGACATGTACAGCACAGTGGTTAAATAGAGTATCGTAAAATCGACGTTTTCTCCACAAGTTTAAGTGTTGTTTGTTATAATAGATAAATTCTAATATGATAACAAAACCATGACATATTGTTAAGTGGCAAAACCGGGTTTCAACATAATACGACTGTACAACTTTAGGGAGAAAAAAAATGTGTACAAAAATATTTAAAAAAATCACATTTTAGCAGATTTATTTTCTTAATTTTGTTTTCACCAGATATTTTCTAAAACATTCAACAATAAGTACACACTCAGTCATGGAATGGGGTGGGGTGAAATTTCCTCTCTAACATCACGTCCAAGTGTGACCGCTGCGAGAACCTCAGTGGCTTTCCTTCCACATGCTCTCCCTGACCCTTCTCCACGCCCCTGGTTTGATTCTCACCCTAAGAATGGGAGCACAGCCAACTGCACGGGAGAATCTCTGTCCAACCACCTCCAAGGTCCATGTCGCCCACCTTCAAAAACATCACCCCCAAGTGTGTAAACTAGACTCCTTAAAACAGGACCTGCCCAGTAAGACAGAGAATGTGAGCTGGCTAAAGCCTCAACAGCAAAGACCAGTCTTACGGTCTTATGCGTGGGGCATATACACTGTGTGAGGTAAGTCAGAGCTAGGGAAGGAAGAGGAGAGGGCTGCCAGAGGGCTGGAAATGGGGGCCCTTATCTCAAGGGAGGTTCTCAAGTAAGTGAAAGATAGATTCCGAGAGTGTTCTGGTGCCCTAGCGCTTGGCATGCTGAGGATGGGCAGATGGTGGGCTTTACTGGGGACCTCCTCTCATGTGCATCAATTCAGCTGTACAAACAAACAAATAAACAAACAAACAAACAAAACCAAGTCTGTGCACACACCAGAAGAGTTGTTCACAAACTCTGTCTCCGAGTAAGGCTGCCCCTTGAAAGGCTGCTGAGGACAAAGCTTAGTCCATCCCACTGAAAGTCAAACTATGTCCCCGGCTTCTCTAGACCCCATGGCCCAACTTTAACCATGACGAATGGTTCCAGAACATCAAAGGTTGGTATGTTTTCCCTAAGGCTAACCTGGCCTGCCTGCCACCCAGAGGCTGACTGAACGGGGAGGCCAGCAGACTTCTTCCTTGAAACAGTCTGGACAATCTCCAAGTTCAGAGCATTTTGACCTCTTTCTAACGCCTGGCGCTAGGAGTTTGGAAGTTCAAAGGAAAGTAGATTCCATAGAAACAAGCACGAGTTTCTGCTGACTGCTGGCTTCCCCTACCCCGTTCCCTTATAATGCATCTCCTCTCTTGGCTCCTCTGCAGTGTGTTCCTCTTACTTAAGGAAAACATAAAGTTAATATGAGTAATTGGTTATTAAATCTGCACAGACACAACTCTGTAAGAGAAACATAATTGGACGGCGTGGCGAAGCCAAGCAGGCTAACTCATGTTGAAGCAGCATTCATGAAACAATAATGAAATTGCTGTCCCCAAAGTCACCAAGGAGCTCTAACACAAGGCTGTTCTAATCCTCCCCACCACCTCTTCTGCAGAGTCCTACTAGTGACCAGTCCGTCATGGCTCTCTTGTACCCGGTTTAGGTTACACTGTGCTAGCCTGGCTCCCCAAGCTCCGAACAATCCCTTGGCTTCCTGTCGTGAGGCTGAGGCAGAGAAGGTTCAAGGACATGCTCAGATACTTAGGCTTGCACAAAGAAGGAGCTGGGCTTCGAACCCAGGGCCCTGACTCTCCCAGAACACCTTGAGGATCCATGTAAGCTTCCCTTGAGATGACTATTAAATTCCTGTCTATAACCCAACTTCACCCTTTCCATCATTCACTGGGAAGCGTTGGTGGGAAAGTCTATCTCCAAGTCCAAACAATGCTTTAGACAAACTCACCATTCACTTAAGCTTCCTGCCTACCTCACTTCTTTTTTTTTTTTTTTAAGATTTATTTATTTATCAGACACACCAGAAGAGGGCATCAGATTTCATTATGGATGGTTGTGAGCTATCATGTGGTTGCTGGGATTTGAACTCAGGACCTTTGGAAGAGCAGTCAGTGCTCTTAACCGCTGAGCCATCTCTCCAGCCCCCTACCTCACTTCTTAATTACAGTTAATGACCCCACTTCTGACTGATCCTGTACAAGACACCTCAGACTGTGGCTGCTGACCTGGTTTTCCCCTCAGTCCTCTTCTTACAATCCCCCTCAGCACCTTCAGGTCCTCACGCCTGAAAGGCCTCCTCCAGGGTAGCTGCCTCCAAATCCCTACTCTGGTCTTCCCCGCCCATGGTGGCTACCCAGACTGGGCTGCTTGCTTTCCCCTGCAAACATTCAGGATTGGCTAATTCTTTGTCAAGGGAGCTGCTGTGGTAGGTCTGGTCTCAACTCTCTGAACCCCAGCGCATGCTTGCTCCCATTTCACCTCCCTTACTCCCTCAAAACCGGAAATGCCTCCCTGAGACTAGCCCTGCCCACGACAGGATTGCTCCAACAGGCCCCTCACCCAAAAGCCTGGGTAGCTCCCCAACCAGGCGTTTGTAAGAAGAGAATGTTTTTCAGAGATTGGGAAATAAGAATTCCTGATTATGGGGCTTAGGGGTTAAGAGCACTGGCTGCTCTTTTAGAGGATCCAAGTTCAATTCCCAGCACCCATAGAGCAACTTTCAACCATCTATAGTGATAGTTCTAGGAGATAGGACATCCAATGTCCCCTTCTGACCTTCATGGACATTGCATAGAAATACAGGCAGGCAAAACATCCATAGGTGCATAATAATAACAATAATAATAATAGTAATAATAATACATTTTGAATATTTTAAAAGAGAATTCCTATCTAGGATTTCTTTTCTCTTGAGATTTGGTCTTGACTCCTTTTGGGCTGGGTTTAAACTGCAGTGGGAAGATGAAGTTTGCATTGGAAAAGCAAAGCCGTCCCTGCTGACACCAAGGCTCCCAGGACTGGAGCCCCCCTGCCCCCCGCCCCCCAAGGTGGTGAGGCAAAGGGGAGTGACTCTAGGAACATGTGTCTCATACTGGGCCGCTAGCGCCCCCTCTCCTGGTTCTAAGGAACTGCATCTGTCTTTTAACCTCACTTCACCCGGATTTCCCCCATCTGGCAATGGGAATGAAAACTGATTCTCAAGTTCTTGTGAGTTAAAGTGAGCTACCACACGGGAAAGCACCTGACACTGAGCAAACAAACGAGAAAGAGCAGCCACTATTTCCATGGAGAACCAATTCTTCCAGCACCCCCACCCCCCAAAACGTAAGCACAGTGCAAGATCGTTACTGTCCCATTCCTGTGACAAAACACTTGAGGTCATTAGCTTCAAAAGCAAGAAAGGTTTATTTGGACCTAACTTCCTCCTACTAGGCTCCACTCTGAATATTCCTTCACTAAACAATAGTGTCACAGGCTAACACAACAGTGTCACAGGCTAACACAATAGTCACAGGCTAGCAACTAAGCCTGTCATACATGAACCCTCTGGAGACACTTGTCCACAGCAAGGTCAGAGAAAGTCCTTCCCTGAACTTGACCGATGCTTGGCCCTGGGGCCCTTCTGTTTGCAGCCTGTGTTCTAAAGATGTCGGTTTATCTATTCCTGATGCAGAAACCCTATAAACTTCTCCTGGCCTGACCTCAAGGTTACCTTTATCACAAATGTCTCCAAACAAGTCGGAGCCCATATTTACCCCTGAACCCCAAAAGACATGGACTATACATCCGGTATCATGTATCCTCATATTGAGTGATAGAATTCCTTCCTGACCAAAAATCTCAGTCCTGAGCTGGCCTGTCTGAGAGACATGGAATCTGGCATACTACTGTCACACAGTAAATTCTCAGTGATCCTAACGTGAACCTCTGAAAGACATAACCAAGGAACTGTCTTGTATTTCTGTGATGTCTCATCGGCAAAGGCATTTTTAACATATAACATTTTTAACATATATGAAGACAACTTCTACTGGACAGAGGTAAAGTTTGTTTGTTTGATTGTTTGTTAACATATGATGGTATCCATGCCCCAGCCTCCATGGGAGACTAGTTCTGGGACCATTCTCCATCCAGACAGTAAAATCTGTGGACACTCAAGTTACTTATGAAAACAGGCACAGTATTTGCATACAGTTTATGCACATTCTCCTGTATACTTTTAATCATCTCTGTATTACTAGAAATGCCCAATACAGTTCAAGTACTGTGCAAATGGCTGTCACATTGTATTATCTAGGGATAGTGACAAGAAAAAAAAAAGCATGTATATACATGTATATTCAGTTGGGATTCATTTTTCCCCAAATATTCAATCTCTGATTGACTGAATCCATGGGTGTGGAACTCGTGGAGAACTGTTTATAAACAAGGTTTCTAAACTCTCATTTTTTTCAAAATTATAAGGTCTTAAGTAAGACAAGTATCGCTTGTCCACTTCTTAAAATGCATCTTAAGTGGCGGGTTGGTGTTCTTCTGTAGATCATTAACTTTTCCCGCCTCATTTTGCTCCCAGGTTGACTTTGATGTTTCACAACAGAACCTTGGAAAAAATGCCTGCTCCTGAGTGTGAAGGAGGGAACACAAAGATTTCCTCATTACACCAGCCTAAGTGGCCATGTAAGTCTGACTCGGAGAAGCCAGTGTACCACACCATGGGCTGCTACCTACCACAGCACTACTGAGTTTGGGCCCCTGCACCCAGGAGTTCCTGATGTCCACCAAGATCTGGAGCCAGTGGGGTGTAAGCTCCTTAGTTCACAATACGAAAGCTATCTTTCTGTAAAGGCTTCCAGGATCCACCAAGGATGGCTTAGAACCAGGTTTTCAAAGGTGGACTTGTACTCAAGCAGCCCATTTGTCCAGTCAAGGGTCATGAAACAGCGTACGCTCAAACGCCCCGACTGCAGAAAAGAACTTAGCAGGAATAAGGAAGGAACTCCCCATCTATGAAGAGGCATGATAGCTGTCTACATGGTACACAAGAGCCCGGAAATCCCTCGCCATCCACAGAACAAGCAGCCCCTCCCCCCCCCCCACACCTGCCATAAATCCCCCTATGACTAACCAGTCGGAGAGGCAGGTTTGGGCTTTTCTTTTTCACTAGATCCTGAAATCCCTGCTAATCATCTCAAGGTAAACAACTCTACCTTTACAAAAGCAGAGGCCAGAGCATCACCTTCTAGGTACATCTGGTAGTACATCCTGGCTCAGAAAATCCCTACCATCACCCGGTGTGTGGCTGGAGACAGGGCCAACAGTGGTGCTCTGAGCAATGCCAGAAAGGGCCTGTCGCACCAACCAGCCTTGAGCCTGGCAGCTGACTACTTGTGGCCCTTAGCCAAGCCTTGGGAGGGTGGAAGAGCACCCCAGGGGTAGACAGAGAGAAGAGGAGGTAGAGAAACAAGCTGAGAGTGACCTCCCAAAGGAGGTGGTGTGTGAAGGGGAAAGGTTTACTGACATTACTCAGCAAAGCACAAGGCCCGTAGCCCCCCTAGAAATAGGAGACACCCCCAAAGCCAAAGAGAGGCCTCTGTATTTGAGGGAGACTGAAAGTAGCACATTCCAGCTCATGGACATGTGGAATGCATTACCCAGGAGATTGTGGGGGTAGATTGGGGGGACAGGACATAGACAAGCTGGCTAGCGTGCGTGGAGCTCACGGTCTAGGCCCTGACAGGAAACTTCTCCTATGTTATTCCCCAGTTGTCTGAAGGAAGAGGAGCCATGCTCTGAAGAGGCCCCCAGTTGAGAGAGGTCACTAGAGTCCCAGGGGCAGCTGTGACATCACACAGCACCCTGCTCTCCAGGCTCATCAGCAGCACTAAGGTAACTATGGAGACACAATGCTTTCATACTTCAAACTCAAAAGGCCTCGGTTGAGGGGACAGATCTACACGGTAGAGACACTCATTAGGTTCCTAATATTCTTAATAGCACCCAGAAGAAAAAAAAGAGGCGAATCCGACAACTTTCTTCATATTCAATGAAACCATCGGTTTACAGCGCTGGAAATGGCAACGTAACCACAGCCATAAACATGTAATGCTTCAATGTGTCATCAGAGCACGCTGAATTACAGAGATAGTGGAGACAAAGGCGTTGCTTTTGCCCGTTTATTGGCATATTTCTCATACTGTCCACATTTTCGGAGGAAAAAATATGAAGATGAATATTTTCCACTCATTATATTCCATCAACTCAGGACTCTGGAACCTGCCCGTCATTCATCTTTAACTCTCCCACTTCCCTTCAGCAGCGCCTGGTATGTGACAGGCTCCATGGAGGCTTGCAGGCAGCCCCACCTGCTCTAGACTCCTTTACAGCCAACAGAGCTGCTGCTTCCTGGCAGAGGAGTCATCTGAACTCCTTACCACTGCCAGGGTGGGTCAGGATGAAGTTGAAAGAGCAGCCCTCTCTGGTGGATTTCTCAGCCAAAACCATTTGCCTTCTTGCTGGACTGTCTTCTCCCGGGAAGCCCCAGACCCTACGTCAAAGGGAGTTAGGCGCAAAACCTCTAGAGAAAGGCGATAACAAGGAGAAATCGCTTCCCTGCATCATAGAAACTGTTCCCTTCTCTATACAATCTCTCTCTGCAGCTTGGCCACAGTTTCGGTTTAGGTGGTTTCTTTCCTGAGCCCCTCTTTCACTACTGAAGCCACAGGAGGGTCTGCTAAAAGCTCCAAATCAAACCTCTCCAGAGAAGTAGACCTGGTCACAAGCGGCCTTGGGGATGGTTTTGAGCCTACAGAGGCTGGTCTGTGGAGAGGCTATGAATGAGCGGGATGTGTTAGCAGATGGAGGCAGGCACAAGAGCTAGACTAGGCTGGACTCAAGCTGGACACCATCCCCCTCCAACAGTCTTCACAAGGCCCTTTGCTAACAAAGGGGCCTTGAGTCTGAGTTACTGATGGTCAAAGTTACTTTTCCATGGCCATGACCAAGGCGACTTACAGAAGAATTTCCTGGTGGCTTATAGCTTCAGAGGGTTAGGGTCCATGACCACCATGGTAGAAACCATGGCAGCAGGTACCTTACAATGCAGCGCAATCCAGCCTGGCTACACAGTCATTCATATGCCTGCTTTCTCTTTAGTTGTAGGCATCATAGGGGTACGGACTATGAGTGGAGAAAGAGGAGGAGGAGGAGCAGGAGGAGGAGGAAGAGGAAGAGGAGGAGGAGGAGAAAAAGGAGGGGGAAGAGGAAGAGAAGGGGGAAGCAGGAGGAGAAAACACAAAGGGAATGTTTGACCAGAGATAAGAAAATGCCCCACAGAAGATACACTCAAAACGACTTCAAAGTACAATCAGAGGTGGCCTGCTATTACTCCAGCTATTAGCCCGTCACCTCTCCTCAGGCTAAGTCCTCATAATAATTCAATATTTACCTGACCTAACCAAGGATGGGCCCCCTGCATGGCCTACGGAGCCACTTGCAATTGACTTTCAGTGTCCAGCAGCTGTAATCAAATAATGTGAGTGTCTAGCAGTCAGTTGATTAGGTTAGAGCAAACGCTGTGGCCCTGTAATTTAGGATACTGCGAATCTGAGCCTCCACACCTTCTCTGAACCCCACAGTCAGCGTCTGCATGCAGAGTTGATCTCAGGAAACGTTGGATGGGTAATTGAGAGATAAGCTTGAATAGGTCAGTGAATGCCATATAGCTTTCACCCGCCACCCCACATACAATCACACCCAGCCTCAGATGAATACACCTCTGTTCGTATTGATTCTTCTCCACATAGCTACTGCTCTCTGTAGAACAAAGTTGGCACCACCTATCTCCCAGAAACCATCGCAGATTCCCCTCAGTTGGGATGAGAGCTCTAAGCCCTCATCGCTGCTTTCTGTCAGAATTCATACTTTCCTTCCATGGGAATCTTTTCAGAAGTGAACTGCTTCCCTTGGAATCCATAACGAGAGTCTCAGCCCTCACTTCTGCCTATATTTGGAGACAGAACCCTTACCAAACAATTAAGGCTTAACGAAAACATAAAAGTGGGCCCAAACCTGAGGGGACTGAGTCCTTGTCCAAAGAGGCACCCAGTGCGATGTGTCTCCTGCCCCACTCCCCTGCACTGCCCTGCACACACACCAAGGAAGGTCCATTGTGAGAGCTAGCTGTCTACAAGCCTCACCAGCACCCAACCAGCCAGCATCTTAGACACGTCCAACCTCCAGAAAGGCAAGACAATGAACATCTGCTGTTAAGCTAAGCAGACTGTGGTAGCTTGATATGTTCACCTGTGCTGACTTACCATCCCACACAGGAATGGGCCCCCCGAGGATCGGTGAGTATCTTACTTACATTTCCAGTCTCAAACCTAATGCAGTCCTTACACATAGTAAGTGGTCAGTTAAATGCTCGTTGAATAAATGGAAGAACGGATGAAGATTTAAAAACTGAGAAGTACCTCTCAGTTTCCTGTCCTGGGGACACAAGCCATGCCTGCACCCTCAGCAGTGAGCCACAGGGCTGCCACCCCAAAGAGCAGCAAGGTTCAAATCCAAGCTAGACACCAGCGCCTCTTATCGTCCTTTCTACCCATCCATCTACCCAACAGCTGTTGCTGCTGCCTGACTTAGATGCTGGGGTTGGGGGTGGAAAGAAAGAGGCTTTATAAATAATAACGGGGCCTAAGAGAGGTTATGTAGATAAAGGCTCTTGCTGCACAAGATAAATGACCTGTATACAATCCCCAGCCCATACAAAGAACTAACTCCTCAAACGTGTCTTCCACCTCCACATGTGTGCTGTGGCATGCATGCACTCTGACACACCTTTCAATGACACACTTGTTAATTGCTTCTATCTGTTTGAGTCTTTCTGTTTTATTCATACAACAGTAAGCTTTGCAGAATCCTTTCACTCTCTGGTCAGGCTACTAGGATTTTAGCATTGCATTCGAGAAATGACCCAAAGCAGAGTTGAGTGCCTGCCATCCAGGAGCATGGAATCACTCTATGGAGCCTGACAGCAGAGCGTGCTTTCTCCCTCATTCCTGCCTGCGCTTGTCGGTCGGAACGTAAGGTTCAGGGAAGTGAAGATAAACCAGCCACAGATCATATGTCTAAAGAGCTTAGTGGTGAAGATAATGTAGACATTAGCTCAATTACTATAAAACAGGCACTCTTCTGGTGCCTTTTATATGAGGTCATTTAACTGTTGTAATAGTCCTGTGATATGGTACCATCCCATTTTATAGATGAAGAAGATGAGACAGAGACAAGTCAGTTGCCCTACAAAGCCATCAAACAGTTGCGCTGGAATTCCACTTTACGGAGGGTGAACTTATGTCCCTGGGGCTCTTGTTCTTAGTGACTGTCTCAAACTGCCTGTCTTCGTTTCAGAGGGTTAGAGCCCATGGCCATTGTGGTAGGGAACGTGGCAGCAGCAGGCAGGCATGGCGCTGGAGCAGTTGCTAAGAGGTCCACATCTTGATCTCAGCCAGGAGGCAGAGAGAGTTCTAACCCAAAATAGCACCGGACTTTAGAAACCCTACCTCCATGACACACCTTCTCCAACAAGGCCACACTTCCTAATCCTTCTCAAACAGTTCTACCAACTGGGGATCAAGCATTCAAACATAAGAGTCTATAGGGGCCATTCTCATACTACCACCCTGCCCAAAAGGGATGCAGGCACTGCTTTAACCTTAGCATTGGGACCACTGTGTGGCCATCTCACTTTAAGAAAGCTTATTTAGCTTGACCCACAAACAGTACTTGGGGGACAATTGTTTCTCTGTAAATTCAAGGAACAATGGAAATGCACTTGCTATAATCCTGTACATTTCCATGGAAGTTAGCTCATGCCACATCACTGAGAACATGACCCAGTTTATCGACATCAACACAGCAGGCACCAGAGAAAATGTCAAGTATTAGAAGGCCAAGGCATGTAGGAGGTGAGAGGCCTACAAACCATGGAGCTCAGTGAAGGCAGAAACCAGTAACTGGCTCAGCTTTTGATTAGAGTCTCTGGTACCCACACTGCATGCAGGGACCTGAGGAAGGCCAATTTTAACAGCGGCAGCAACAATAGACTCAGAGGAACCTGCCCCTGAGTATGGCCACAGCATAGGTGCAAAGACAGTTGGGGCGGAGATGGGGACATTTCTGGAGCTACTGAATACCAAGGTCTTCCTTCAGCTGGAGTGTGGAGTATTGTGTGAGCTCTGGGCACTCGCTTCCATGTAAATGACAGCAGCGGCAGCAGCTTTCCAGCAGAGCCACTCTAAAGGGGATGGATAAATGCAGCTACCTCATAAAACCACACAAGACCCTCTTCTATCAACTCAAAGCCTGAGGATCAGGTTGCATGTGAAAGAACTTTTTCTTAAATCAGACGGGAGATTCTAGGAGGCCTCTCTCATGGTCAAGGTCTGAGGGGCAGAGCAGAAGTGGCAGCGAGGTACCCTTGCCCCATGCTGCCTTCCAGAAGGGCTTTGAGATCAAAACATAGAGGATTTCCTGTCATTCATGAGGAACCAGGAATCCCACAATCAATCAACAGCCTACAGTTGTCTGATAAGCTGCATTCTACTCAATAGCTAGAGGTGAAAGGAGGCATTGCTCAGCAAATACAAGCGCTGAGAGACTCTCTGGTGTGTCCAGCCCGTGCCCCACAGGATGCACTCAGCGGAGGATGACCACGAATGCAGGCCCAGCACAACACCACAGACTTACCATTCTGACATATGTTTAGAGTTTCCCTTTGCAACACAATCTACCTGGTTCTTGAGTCTGAACTTTGCCGATGACATCACATCACACTACCAAACCGTCGGACCCACTTGTGTTAGATCCAAAGGCAAACTCCCAGCTCATCCCAGGATCTGAGCAGATCTCACACCCACAGGCTGCCACAGTGGAAAAACTATGCTGGCTCACAGGGAGGCAGAGCAAGAAACTCACAAAGCCCCTCTCTCGCGAGCCTTCTCAGGACCTGGAATGTCTTGCTTAACTTAAATGTTTAATTTCTCTTTTCCTGGGACTTCGGTCAACATCCAAAAGGAGCCACTGGGCTTGGGCCAACAGCTATTTTGAAGTTCCTTTCAGCAGTACTAGGACCTTCTCCAACTCTAGATCTGACCATTCTCTGAATGCCGCCAGCAGTGGGGGCCCAGGACAAACAGGCCTATCCCATTTTGCAGCAAAACAGCTTCTCCATCTGCCTCACCTCCAGTGTCCACAAAATGAGCTTCCACAGGGTCAGGACTCACAGGGAAGCATATTATGATGATGATGATGATGATGATGATGATGATGATGATGATGATGACGACGACGACGATGATGCAGAGCATCTCCTGATGGCCTTTCCTAGTTAGGCAGGCAAAAGGAGAAAGCGGCCGCAGGTGCGTGGGAAAGTGCCTCCTACCATACATTTCGGCAGTGATCCCTGTTTCATGTTCATGCTAGCCTTCTCATGCTATTCCCCACCCCACCCCCAAGAACCCTTATGCCCCACAACTCTGTGACTTCCTCTCCCACAAGCCTGCCAGGTGCCTAGGGACTCACCACTGGCCTGGGTTCACAGAGAAAGAAACAAAAGCCTGGGAAGGTCATGTGGCTTGCTTCAGAGGCAGCAGGATGGTGACAGGGTGTGGTGTGATAAGAGGTTTCACTCTTTGATTGCCCACCTCGGCAGATTAAGCAGATACATAGCCCAGTCCCTGGAGAACTTGAGGATAGGGTGCCAAGGGAAGACTGTCATTCACATCATGGGACATACAGAAAAACTTCAGCACCCAGGAGGAAGACGGCTGCAAGGATGGGCCACCCTGCCCCCATCACTACACTCAGGCACACAGGCGGAGAAGCATCCCCAGCTGCTCAGACATTGGAGGCCCCGCTGAACCCTTACTCCTCCCACCGAAGACTGGAAACGTTCCACGTTCCACGTGTTCTTCGGGGGAGCTCAAGCATCTCCGTGTGAATTCTCCAACCCCTGTATTACTAAGTTGTAACCAAAGCCGGGTAAGAAGCAACTTAAGGGAGGAATAATTAATTTCGACTTGAAGTTTAGGGGATGGAGTTCATCGAGGTGGGAAGCCGTGACAGCCCGCACCTCCACAGTGGGGGTGGGGTGAGTGGCTGGGTTTCTTACCTGCTCACATCCCCAGGGAAAACAACGGCGAAAGGAAGTGCGGCTGTGCTATAACCCTCAGGCCCCGCCCCCTCCCCCAGAGAATTGCTTCCTCCAGCTAGATTCCACTTCCCAAAGGCTCCACTACCTCGCAGAACATCAAGGTAGGAAGGTAGGAGCCAGGTTCAAACACGTGTGTGCTGGCTAGTTTTATATCAACCTGACACAAGCTGGAATCATCAGAAAGGAGGGAGCGTCAATTGAGAAAACACGCCTCCA
The DNA here is from genome assembly GCF_000001635.26 of Mus musculus. Taxonomy (NCBI): domain Eukaryota; kingdom Metazoa; phylum Chordata; class Mammalia; order Rodentia; family Muridae; genus Mus; species Mus musculus. The sequence continues at coordinate 182,777,916 of NC_000067.6, read as the reverse complement.
TGAATTCCAGCTGTGGGGGGGGGCGCTGTCTTCATCAGTGATAGATGGGGGGAGTGCCCGGCCATTGTGGGCGGTGCCATCCCTAGGCTGGTGCTCCTAGGTTCTGTAAGAAAGCAGGCTGAGCAAGCTAGTAAGCAGCACCCCTTCATGGCCTCTGCTTCAGCTCCTGCCTCCATGTTCCTGCCCTGCCTGAGTTCCTGCCCTCACTGTTTTTGATGATGAACTGTTCAACGGAACTGTGAGAGAAATAGATCCTTTCCCCCATCAAATTGCTTTTGGTCATGGTGTTTCATCACAGCAATAGTGAAACCTGGACGGGATATTTTACATTCAAAACGTAACAGATTCCCAAGCATGGCCTTTCTCCCTCCCGGTTGGCATGGGCACCCAGAATTTGGATCACTAAAACATTATCCTAATAATAACATAAAACGTATCCTAACAATAACATAAAAATAACATAAAAGCTCCCAAACAGGAGGGAGCATTCAATAACCTGAATCAAGTGTATTTGGTTTTGCTTTTAAATTCTTATTAACATCAACATTGCTGAGCTGTCCTGCTCCTCAGCCTCCAGGCTGGCTTTTCCTCATTGAAGACTCAACCTCTCCTCCCACACTCCGTGCCTGGGAAAGCCCAGCCCCTCCCACAGCCCTCCTGCTGCAGATGACACACACATCTTCATCTCAGGCCCTAAACGCCTCTCCTGCGCATCTAACTGAGCCCTCCACTGTCAGTTGGACAGATGGTGACCAAATGCACGCGCCCGGGGCAATGCAGCCTCCTCCTCCTCCTCACTGGCCAAACAAGGCTGAGAGTAAAGGTTCAACAAGGTCACTTCAGTGGGCAGCTCTGGGTGTGTTCCTTCTCTTTCACATGAGTGGTGATGGCAGGACACACCCTCCTTGATGCCACCCCTCACCAGTAGCCCCTCCAAAGGATTGCTGCCATACTGTCCAGGGCTCTTCCACTTCTGCCAAGCTCGCATCCTGTGGCTCGCTTCCTGTGGCTTGCATCCTGGCGCCTTGGCCTCAGTCCTGCCTCTGCATTTCCCCCTCTGCTTAGTTCTCCCTAGTTGAAGCCCTCAGCATGTCCCTCCTGAGTCAATACAGTTGTTTCCTAACTGCCCCCCGGAGAATATAAATTTTCAGAGGGCAGGGCTTTGTTTCCAACTGAATCTGCCACCTAGTCTTGGATAGATGCGTGATAAATATTTAATGAGCAAAGCTTTCCTCTATATCTCTATTTTCCATGCTGCTAAAAAAAAATAGAAAGAGAAAAAATCAATTTTTAAAACAAAATGAAACACATCATGGCATGCCCCTGAAGCCCTATGTTTGGTAGATTCTCGTCCAAGCCCCTAAGTGTTGTGGTTAGGTGGGCATGTGGATTTAGCCTACCCCTCTACCTTGCACTTTACCAAGGCTACCCTGAGTTATTTTCCTTGCCTCCTTCAGTACATATTCTTTCTCCTGAGCCTGGGTTCATTCACACTGTTCTCCCTCCTCAAAAAAAAAATAATAATAATAATAAAATAAAATAAAATAAAAATAAATAAAATCATCTCCCAACACCTTCTCCATCTGGAAAATTATTTTATCGATCAAGACTTGGCTCCAAAGCCTTTGTGTTTTGTGAGCCTCCATCCCCCACCCCTCCCCCTCGCAGAATCTCAGAGACAAATTTCCACTAAGAACCTACTGTACCAGATCATGGTAGTTAGTTCCATAGGCCCACTGAGACCAAGAATCAGGAGCTATGCAGTGACTACCACACGGGTCATCTCCCCTGACCTGTGCTGCGGGACATAGAAGTGTTATCTCATATCGCTTTCAGGCAAAGAAGGCTCTCAGTCTGGCTCCTGCCCTGCACAGAAAATGTAGCAGTTGTGCACCTTCTGTTTGTTCTCAATGATGCTGGCACCTCAGGGAGTTATGTCACCCCCTACCTCCCCGTCCCTCGCCCCGCCACACTCACACACACACACACACACACACACTCACATACACACACACACAGTTGATATTCACAGCACCTAGGGAAGCACCTCCTATTCACAGGTAATAAAGCCAAGGCAGCAAGTAGGTTACCATCCATCCCTCAGCCAAGTGGTAACAGCTGCAACACAAACTGGTTACACCCACCCAGTAAGGCAGTCTGTCTCCCGGGCGCTCTTCCCCAGAATCCATAATATATTCACCAAGTCAATAGTAAAAGTAAGTAGGTACCTTCCATCTGCAAGGTAGCAGGTATAAATAAGATTGGGGTGGGAGACCTGCTCTCTGCTTCTAATTCGAAGCAAACGGGGAGGTGGGTGGAATCTGGGCAAGACTTTTTAAAAGCCACAAAATAATTCATAACTGAATTCACCTTCACCAGATAAACTAGAAGTCTCTAAAAGATTGTTTGCCTATTTAAATGTGATTCAATACAACTGAATTGATGGGGGAGCCCCCATTAGCTACTGAGTGCATGCTGTTACACTACAATCTAATTTTGCAGGAGCCTTCTACTACAAACCTTGTGTGTGTGTGTGTGTGTGTGTGTGTGTGTGTTGCATACAAGTGCACACACCTGTAAGTGTGCATACAGGGACTAGGCATTGGTTAGGTATCTCCTCTGTATCTCTCTACCACAATGTTAAAGGTTTATTTATTTTACCTTTATGTGTATGAGTGTTTTTTGCTTACAGATGTGTACGTGAACTACATCCATCAGACCTCCTGGAGCAAGAGTTCTAGACAATTGTGAGCTATGAACCCAGGCCCACTGCAGGGACCATAAGTGTTCCTAACTGCTGAGCCATCTCTTTGCCCCACCACACACACCTTGCTTTTTGAGACAGGGCCCCTTAGTGAACTCATAACTCACTGAAGGCTACTCTAGTTGGCCAGCAAGGCCCAGGGGTCCTCTTGTCTCTTTCATGAGATTTTAAACCCATTGCATTTCCATGAAACCAGCAGATCCTGTTATCCTCTCATGAGAAAAAAACATATCAAAAACAAAACAAAACAAAACAAAAATGAAATCCAGAATCTCCCCAGTCAGTGTAAGAGATTAAAATTCATGAAACTTCTACATTCTTCACTGAAATTTTGAATTCAACAATTATCTAGATGAGTACCAATGTTGTGGGAACACCAACAATAAATCTACTCTAAGAATATATTTTATGCCTTTCTTAAGAGAACCTTCCCTTTACTGCCTCAACCAATCCAACCACACATCCAATGCAACCAGCCCTAAGAAATGAGGTCATTTTGTATTTTGTTACTGTTGGAAGAAAAGGGTGGGGGGGGGTATATAGAATGTTAGTGTGCGAATGACTGGCTCTTATTCCATAGTGGTGATCTAGGAGCTACAAGTCAACCATTTTAAAAATAAACAAGAGATGTCCACGCACAAACTTCTTTCCCAAAGAACCTCGCCCTCACTCATCCTCCTTTGAAAAGCTCAGGTAATTGGGACAATGATGAAGTGACCACTGACCAAGGTTACTACTTCTTACCACCCAAATCCACTCCTGGAGACTCGAGACATGTTCATATACACAGGCAAGGTCACAAAATGCCTGGCCCGTGAGGGCTGCAGGAGCCTCTCTCATCTCTACACCAGAGTATGTGGAGGCTCATTCATTGCTGTGCTCCCACATTTTATACCACTTCTAAATAATGTCAAGAATTTGTTTTCATTTGACTTCTCTGATGTTCCCAATTTACCTTGTTTAAGATTAATAAAGCAATTACAATACTCCCAATTAAGAAGCCATTTCAAAATGTACTCTCAATTCCAACTGGTGAGCAACTCACTTAATTATTTCTATTTGTTTTTCTTCTCGAGTGGGTAACGTCTCTCAGAGAAGTTCAGACGTGGTTTTCATATAGATAAAGGGTAACTGGGCTAAATCCCTCCTCAAACTCAGCCTCAAGTTCATCTACCCAACATGTCTTCCTGGACCAGAGAACAAGCACGGTGATTCTTGGATAGCATCAACCATCATCACATTGTCCTCCTCCAGACTTAACGTTTCGGAGCAGAAATGCTCTCCAAGGCTCAAAAGTCCCAGTTGCCACTCTCTCTGTCTCTCTCCTCCTCAGTGTTCAGACCATAGGTGTGAGCGTCTGTGCCTTGCCTCCTAATCTGGCTTAATGTGACCATCTGTCGACTCTATGAGCACAATCTCACTAAAGATGTCTCTTAATAAAGATGTAAAAGATGGGAGATGGTCAAAATTGCCTCCTGGTGCATTCAGAAATTACAGGGGGTGATATATACAAAAACTGTCTGTGTTGCTTTTAACTCTCTAAGCACATATTAGCTAAAGGATGATTAACACTGGTTCAGGGTGCACAGAAACTGCAAAGAAGGCTGACACAACCTTTAGAAGAAGATGGTGACCATGCACGTCACTTGCACGGGTGCCAGGGTCCAGGCATCTCTTGCTCAGAGCAGGTGAGAGTCAAGAAACATCCCTTTTGAACCCAGGGTTCTTGGGTTTCTGGGTCTCTTCCATTATGTGCACAGAGTCCAAGGTTCAGGCATCTTAGCCTCCACCTCATCCTGGATTGTGGCATTTTCTATGGATTCACCAGTATGCTTATGCCCCTTCCTGATCACAATGCCAGAGTTCCCTTATGTCATGGAAGGAAGGGCCAATTCAAACAACTTGATAACTTCATTGTAAAGGGACATTTTTTAGCCCTATATGAAATAGGGCTGGGGTGGATGTATTGGAGATTGGAGTCCTCATGTTCTGGCATACTAAAAGAAAGGCTGTAATAAAAATGACAAGCAGCCTAATGATACCACCCCTCAGGTTCTTCTTCTATTGCATAAGAATAAATAATGGTATGTGCCATGTATGTCCACTGTGAGGGGCTAAATGGGGTAGCATCTTTAAGGTATGGGAATAGGGATTGGCACACTAGACATATTACTGACAGTTTGGAAATGTTTACCAAATCACTCAAAAATTTGAGCCATTTAACATTTCATCCCATCTTTTCTCAAGCATCCATAGTTAGTGATAGCTGACCAGTTCCTGTGAGAATGGACCAACAAGTAGCTAAGTCTTTGAGCAGATACACGAGACTATACATCTTACATATTTGCCTTGGATGTTGCTGTGTGCCTTGCTGAGAGGTGGCTGTGTTTGTACATTAGCTAAAAAGCCTATTCATTTGGCCCTTTCTTGCCTTCAGTTAGGAAGCAATGACCCTGGTGACCTATTTAGGCATACCCTACCCTGTGTGGTTACTTCAATTATCAAACACTGAATGAGCTTCCAAAATCAGGCAAGGGTAAAGAGAAGCAACCTGAAAAAGTCAGCTTTCTCACTGGTATCAATAAATAACACCAACTTTTAAACTGAACTAAAAATCTATATTAAGAAACTTTTCTGCAAGTCGTTTGCATTTACATTCTTGAGAAGGTTTGTTTGTATGTGCAAATAAAACCTGAATCCCCTCATCTGTGCATTTCCAGAGCCTGCAATGGAGCCAGACCATGGAACAGGGAGATGGGGAAGGCAGCTAAGAGCTTGGAAGCCAGCCAAAGGTCCCCCTTACTGTGAATATATATTCCAACACTCCCTCTGGATACTTAAAGCCATAGACAGTAGCAAATTCCACATACTTTATTTTATCCTATGTATAAATATATATGCACAAGCACACACACGCACATATATGATAAAGTTAAATTTGTATGTAGGTATAGTAAGGAACTAACAATACCAAACAATAAAACATAACTTTTATAATAATACACTGTTGAAGCACGTCTTCTGGATATTATCTTACAATATCCTACTGACAAAGGGATAATTTATATTCCGTACAGGAGGAACTGGGCAGGTTGGTGAAAGGCCTCCTTGTGCTATTAAAAATGGCACTCACTGGTTATTGCTTGTTCCAGACTTTTCCACTTACTATTTTCATGCCACAAAGGGCTGTCTTCCGTAATAGAGATGCACGTAACTAACTATTCTAATGATATCTGTAATATGGAAAAAATGGAGTCAAACAGAAGTTACATGGCCTGTCCAAAGCCATGCAGCCATGTAAGGGCAGAGGCTGAACTTGAACTCTGCTCATCCTATAAAGAACTCGGAACCCATATTCTCCCTTGAAGGTCTTTTGGAAGCACCGAAGAATGTATCTCAGACACCAAGAATAGAATAGCATAGCTGCTCTTCTTCCTTTCTAATCAGTACCTACTAGGTCAAGACCCTTGTCTATATCCACCATTACTCTCAGGGAGAAAAGGAACCCTGCATCTCCCTGACTTGCCTCTTCTCTTCTGGGTTGTGACATGTGAGATTCACTACTTGTTACTGGGTGTCTTAGTCAGGGTTTCTATTCCTGCACAAACATCATGACCAAGAAGCAGGTTGGGGAGGAAAGGGTTTATTCAGCTTATACTTTCCACATTGCTGTTCATCACCAAAGGATGCAGGACTGGAACTCAAGCAGGTCAGGAAGAGGAGCTGATGCAGAGGCCATGGAGGGATGTTCTTTACTGGCTGGCTTCCCCTGGCTTGCTCAGCCTGCTCTCTTATAGAACCAAGATTACCAGCCCAGAGATGGTCCCACCACGAGGGGCCTTTCCCCCTTGATCACTAATTGAGAAAATGCCTTAGAGTTGGATCTCATGGAGGCATTTCCTCAACTGAAGCTCCTTTTTCTGTGATAACTCCAGCTGTGTCAAGTTGACACAAAACTAGCCAGTACAATTGACCCCTTGTCAACTTGGCACACAAACACATCACTAGTAAGCCTCAACCCTTAATTTCTTATTCATCCCCAATATCTATACAACTTTAAAAGTCCCACAGTCTTTACATATTAAAAGTCAATCCCTTTAACATGTCCAATATCTTTTAAAATCCTAAGTCTTTTTTATAATTAAAAGTCTCTTAACTGTGGGATCCACTAAAATATTTTCTTCCTTCAAGAGGGAAAATATCAGGGCACAGTCACGATCAAAAGCAAAAATCAATCTCTAACTATCCAATGTCTGGGATCCAACTCACGATCTTCTGGGCTCCTCCAAGGGCTTGGGTCACTTCTCCAGCCATGCCCTTTGTAGCACAGGCCTCGTCCTCTAGGCTCCAGATGCCTGTACTCCACTGCTGCTGCTCTTGGTAGTCATCTCATGATACTAGCATCTCCAAAACACTGCATGACCTCTTCAGTCCTGGGCCATCAATTGCAACTGAGGCTGCACTTTCACCAATGGCCTTCCATGGACTCTCACAATGCCAAGCCTCAGCTGCTCTGCATGACCCCTTCATGCCTTCAAAACCAGTACCACCTGGGTGACCCTTACACATTACCAAGTCCTGCTGCAGCAGGAATACAACCTTGGCTCTCTCTGGAACACAGCCTCTTTATGCTTTCAGAAAACACTTCCCAGAAGATGTCACCACAACTATGCTGGTGTCTTCTTAATCACCGCTAATTTCTTAGCTCCAGCTAACCAGCATCAATAGTTCCAGTAATGCAAAAGTTTCGCCGTAGTAGTTCAGGTATCTTGTTAATCACAGCTGATTCTTCAACCCCAGCTAACCAGAACCACAGAATCTTCACAATCCAAAATAGCAATGGCCCTGAAAAGAGTCTTTAATTTTCCCTCTGAAATTTCACAAGCCAGGCCTCCATTTTCTGCACTGTTCTCAACATTATCTTCCAAGCTCCTACACAACATCTCACAGAGCTCTTAACATCAAATGGATCTTCTCCAAAAGTCCTTCCACAGTCCTCCCCAAAACATGGTCAGGTTGTCACAGGAAACCCCACTCCTGGTACCAATTTGTCTTAGTCCTGCACAAACATGACCAAGAAGCAGGTTGGTGAGGAAAGGGTTTATTCAGCTTATACTTTCCACATTGCTGTTCATCACCAAAGGATGCAGGACTGGAACTCAAGCAGGTCAGGAAGCAGGAGCTGATGCAGAGGCCACGGAGGGATGTTCTTTACTGGCTTGCTTCCCTTGGCTTGCTCAGCCTGCTCTCTTATAGAACCAAGATTACCAGCCCATAGATGATCCCACCACAAGGGGCCTTTCCCCCTTGATCACTAATTGAGAAAATGCCTTACAGTTGGATCTCATGGAGGCATTTCCTCAACTGAAGCTCCTTTTTCTGTGATAACTCCAGCTGTGTCAGGTTGACACAAAACTAGCCAGTACACTGGGAATCCTTCTGAACCCCCAGATCTTTCAGATTTCACCCTGTCAATAATCTGAGTTTCCAGCTGCTGAAGTCACCGCAGGCTCTGCTGAGGAGCCAGGTGGCGATGTTGTGAGAGTTGGAACTCCTCTGACCAGGTTCAGCCGAAACATGGATTTTACATAGAGTTTTGCAGGAAAAGCTGCTACTGAGCCACATAGAAATTTTTTTCTCAATAAAACTAGAAGACACTCACTCACATCTACAAGACAGTTGATTGCTTAGAAAGCATTTGTTCCTATCTGCTGGCCCATAGACATAGCACCAGGACCTAAAGGAGATTTCATGGGCTAAATTCAAAAAGAACTGTAACTCAGGTGGACTGAAGCAAGAAGTAGCAGGCACAACCTGCCCGCCATTACATTCCTGCTCTAGACTCTTAGCTGGGTGCTACCACCTGACGGGAGGCATTCAGGATACTCCCAAGACCCTTAAGAAAAGACTCCAAGCTACTTGTCTGTCTATACATTGGGTCGCTGCAGTCATGTATTCTGCACTCCTCACACTATCCTCTGCTCTCTGGTGAGTTCGATCATGTGACCATCTCCACATCTCTGCACAAGATATCTCTGCCACCCACTCCCACCCTAAGTGTCTCCCTGTCTCTAAAGCCCCTCCTGACTTCTCCTCCAGCCTCCCCAGATCACCTCCAGCCTCGACCTTCATGACTGGCCCACCCACAGTGATTGTTTTCTAGGTGGTGAGGCAGGAACTGAGGTATCTTTTTCTTGCTCTTAGCCAACATTAACTGAGCATTTGGCTCAGATGCTGCACTGGCGCCTAAAACATAAAAACGGTATCGGCCAAGATCCTTGCCCTCAGTGGGCTAACCATGTATGACAACAAGCTGCAATGGGAGCCTGGGGGAAGGGAAGAGTTTACTGATGGGAGAGACCTGAGACGATGACACTTAGCCTACACTTTAAAATTGTTCATTGGGAGAATAAGGTTCTATTCGTTTAAGAGAACAATGTGAGTAAGCCACAGGCTTTGGTTTGAGGTGGGGTACAAGTAATCAGTGCTTACTGAATAAATACAGCAAAGATACCCAAAACTGAGCACTGTCTTAGCTACTAATTCTCTATGACTTTCTGCAATTACCTAGTGTCTATGGCATTTCCATCCCTGATACCAACTCCCTAAGATTTATAAAATCCTACTTATTTTATAGATAAGGAAGCTGAGATACACACACACTCACACCAAACCCCTCAAAGCCATCAAGTATCAGAGCCCACCCTGAGTTTCCAACAGAAGGAGTTCATCTCTGAGAAGTAACTTCTAGGGCAAAGTCTAGAATCCCTTCCTAAACAGCCGGGTGGATTGCTCTAGTCATTCCTCAAAATCCAGGAGGCTTCTAGGAAAGTAGACCGAGGCAAAAGAAGAAAAGCGACTGAAGACACAGTCCACAAGAATTATGGGCACAGTAGAGCCCTGTATCCCCCATAAGCCTGGTAGGAGTCTTCTCAGGATATTCCTTTTCAAAAGGGTCCAAATGAGGACCCTTCTACCCAGCTGACAAAAGACAGCCTAGGGAGAGCCAACCAGAGTCACCACAAGCTAAGCCAGGCTTATAAAAGCTCTCCTAGGGCTCAAAGAGTTGAATTGGATCTCTAGCCTCCCAGGACAAAGCATTTCGGTTTTGATGGAGTTCTTTTCTCTTTCCGCTTTGTCTGGTTATTTTCTCAATTTCTCCCTTTCTGGTTTAGGCTTTTTTTCTGTAATACTTATATTTGGCACATGATTCCCACCCCCCCTCTCCTAGCTCTGACTATTATACCCCACTATTGTGGTGTTCTTTTTCCTCTGAAAGCAATCAAAAATGAAAATCCACATTTCAGAACAGGGTCTATTAAATATGCACCTTTTGTGGGTTAAAAAAGGAAAGCGCTCTCTGATTTCAGCTGTGTTTCACCTACAGATTAGACACCAGGGTGAGACTTCTGCTCCTTAGCAGGCCATTTGCATCTGGTAATTGAGAAGGAGGTCAGGAAGGCTGGAGGTAAAAGTGACTCATTCTACGGAATGTGGAATGCGTTAGTCTGAGGCGTTGCTAATCAAACTATAGTCTTTGTACCAGCAGCAAAAGCTTCACCCAGGAGCTTACTGAATGTAGACCTGTAGTGCCCAAGAGATGTCTCCTAAGTACCTGCCAATCTACTAGAGGCCCTGGGTTGGGATCCCAGCACCCATGGTGTGCAGCACATGACTGACAGAATCTCAAGCTTCAGGGAATCCAGTGCTCTCTTCTGGTCTCCTAGGGGACTAGCACAAGCATGGAGGATACTCACACATGCACATCAATAAAAACGGACAGAGACCATAGAAATGCAGGCTCTCCGGGACCACCCAAAGCTAACGGAATCAGGATCTATCTTTTAACAAGATCCCAGGGTTTTTAAGAGCAAAGGTATGGGGTAAAAGCAAATTGCCTTTACTGTCCGCCTGGACACTCCATAGATTTCTAAGAAAGTAAGCCTGTTTGGTCGATGCTTTAAGATGGCCCCCTCCCCCACCACACACACCGTTCTTTCCTGCCCAAACTGTGGATTCATATGGGAATCCTGGAATGATCAGTATTCATCTGCCTATCAATGTCAGCCAAATAATTACTGAAGGTGACATCAGGCTGGTGGCCAGCCATTCTGCAGCAGATAGTCCCTAAAAGGAAAGGGCTCTGACACTGGAGGGTGACAGGGAACCCGCACTTCCTGTTTTGAAGGCTCTGGGAAGGGATAGAAAAAGACACCACTGTACAAACTATGGGAAATGCAAAGGTGACTGGTGAATTCAGAGGATCTTGGGAAACTAAAGCTGAGAAAGGCCCAGAAAACAGTAATGGATGAAACCAAGAGCAGAGCGCTTAAATCCGGCGCATGCGCAGACTTCACACATCCTATAACAATGGCGGAGATTCGGGGAGATGGACTCTGATTAGCTCATCTGTCATCTACATGGGAGACCTGTTCCAGGAGATGGAAAAGCATATGCACCTGGTTAGAAGGACTGGTAGCCAGAACTGACAAGTCAGCTAAGAGGAAAAGACCCTTATCTGCTCAGTGGTCACCTGCATACTGACTCGCAATTCATGAGGTAGAGTTAGTATCCAGAGAGGGGAGAGTCCTGGTGAGCCACAAAGACGTGGTCTGGACCCACACTTGACCTTGTCCTCTGTGACGAATACATCTGCCTCTGAGATGCTTCTAGTAAAAAGCTAAAATAGCAGCACAAAAAGTTACTCCTTGGGGAAAAAAAAAAAAAAGCAAAAACACCCACCCTCCCACCCACCCTCTCCATCCAAAGAAAAAGTAAGTTTCCTCTGCGACTGTGACTCTGACTCTGAACGCCGCTATAGACACTTTCATGCCTTTGTCATCGAATGGCTGTCGAGTGGATTGCCTGAATTACCAACTGCTCTGTGCTAAGGCCTACGCTATCATTCTCCTCCCTCAGTTTTGCTAAATGTCTGCTCACTTTATTTGCCCCGTCTTCACCTTCAAAGTCTCCGAGACAGCAATATTTTCCAATGTGGAAATGGTTCATTTACGCCAAGCAATACTTGTGTTTCGTCAAATGACAATCTATCTACTTAGGCATCCTCTGTATTTCGGCTAGGAGAACGCAAGCCTGTCCTTCACAAGCCCACATCAGCAATGTCTCAAGGAGGATCCGGAACAGGCAGGAATGATGGACGGTGGTGCACAAGGAAGAAAGGGGGAGACTTAAGGGGGAGAAATTCAGACCGGAACTCCATCTGTCTTCCTTGACCACAACCAAAAGATAGCCCTCTCGCTTGGAATCAAGCATATTATAGATTAGCCGCCTTACAGGGACTGGGGCTATCAATTTGGTTTCAGAACTTCCACTTCACAGAAGAGTCCTTGACTTAATCCCCACCGTAATTCAGACCTCGCTAAGCAGTCTTCCAGAAACATACCTGAAGGGAACTCTGCAGCCCTTCCCCACCCCCAACAGTCACAGACATGCCTCAGCACACCACCTCCAAGAAAGAGAAAGTTAACTTTCAAATAAACCTGTCCTTCAACTGGTCTGACCATGTTTTCAGACCCTTCACATTCTTCAAGACGGTTTATTCTAAAGTAGTTCAAATCCAGAAGCCCAAACCTGACCTGTGTGTGAAGGGCAAAGATCAAGGGTCGAAGGGCTACAAATACACTGCTTCCCCCCACCCCCACCCCCACACACTCCTTTGATCCTCTTTTTCCTCTGGGCCAAAATGGGAAAATGTGCCAGGCTTCTTATCCTTCCTTCAGAAAAGCCCAATTGGGCTGCCGGTGGGTGTGCGAACCTACACCGGTTCCACACAATTTTCTGTGAACTCCAGGGGTTTTGCAGAAGGCTGGGACACAGGGACTCTATTTCTCAGGCACCCCTAAAGTCTGCACGTATGCAGAAGGCGCAGTGCTGTCCGGTCGGTACAGTCTCCCCTCCCTGCTGGGCCATTCAAAGCTCCCCCCACCACAGCGGGGTCACTCACCACCCGTGAGCTGTGCAGGGCCAAAGCACAGCGCCAGTTGAAACCACAGGATCACGGCCAAGAGTCTCTGGGGGGACTGAGGCTGCTGTTGCTGCAGCTGCTGCTCTAGAAATCCATCTCCATTGCTCGGGTTCATTCCATGATACATCTTTCATCCACAGAGGGCATCCAGCTTGCGAGAGTCTGCAACCAGGAGCGGAACACGACAATACCCCGGGGTTGCCCGGGCTCTGGGGCCAAGCTCTCCCTCCTCCACCCTGGGGGCCCGGTGCCTGGGCTTTGCGGGCTCCATCCCATCCCATCCCTGTTCGCCCCTGCGCAGCCCCCGCCCCCTTTCCCACAGCGAGATCCTCCCTGCCACCCCCCATGCAGGGTCCAGAGAGTAGCAGCCACCATGGGATACTGCGCGTGCGGGAGGGATGGAGGAGGGGAGAGAGGACAGGGGTTAGTGCACACTGGCTCTGTGCTGGTCCCCGGGATTCAGCGGCTCTGATCATGACAGGAAAGTCTAAAGCCTTATAGCATCAAGCGGCTGAGAAAACACTTTTCCCCGGGCCTGTACATTTCACTCTGAGGAATCTCACAATGTGCCCCCTGCTGCCCCTGGATACTTCTCTGCTTTTCCAAGGATTGGGAGGCTCCTATTGCCCCAGTCCCTTATGAAATCTGAGCTGTTATTTTTATTTTAAAAATTCCTCCCTTAGGGGAGCTGAGCCAGGAGCCAACTCGCCCAGCCCGGCCTGCGCACGCCTCCCCGGGGCAGGCAAGCCCCTTCCGGGCTCCGGCTCTTACCTGTGGGTCTCATGCATGCAGCTTCCTTCCCTCCTCCGCCTCCTCCCCCCGCCAGTCTAACCCGCATCTGTGCGCGACCTCTGCTGCCGCCTCTGCGCGAGCAAGCAAGCGAGCGAGCGAGCAAGACAGAGGAGCGAGCGAGCGAGCGAGACGGAAGCCTCGGCGGCTGCCGGGCTACACCGCCCCCGCCCGTCCCGCCGCGCGCTCCCTCCCCGGGCTCCCCCGAGTGGCCGGGGGCGGGGGTGACGAGGGCCACGGCTGCCGGGCTGCGCGCGCCCGCTACCTGAGCTCGGGAGCGCGCGGCGGCGGCGCGGAGAGGGGGAGGAAGGGACGAGGCCCGGGCGCGCGCGGGAAGGGCAGGGGCGCGCGGGCCTGCACGCGCCTCGGCGGGTCCCAGCCAGCGCCGGTAGCAGGGGTAAGGGGATGGCGTGGGCGGAGGAGGACGCCGTGGCCAATGGGAAGCCGGCGCGCCTGCACCTGTCGGGCACGAGTCGCCAGGCGGCGGCACACACGCACACGCATTCACACACGCGCATACGCGTATGCACGCACACATACCCAGGCACACGCACGCGCACACACCGCAGGTCTGCGCCGCGATCCTTCACCAGTGGCCTCTGGAGCCCTTAGCCCCGTGTGTGCCACCAGAGGCTGTGACCTCGAAGGTGGAGGTGGACAGGATGATCCCACCCAGGACCATCACCGATGACAGGGTTAACTTGAATGGGGCGGTGTAAGCACAACCCTTGCTGCTAAAACCTCAAGTTCTTGGTGACCCCGAACATCTCCACGGGTGTGAGCTTCCCCTAGAGCCCAGTGGACAGCCCGAGGAGGCTGGGTCTCTGTCTCCCGTCCCTTGCACCGTCGGCATTTTCCCTCTTGGCTGCCTTGGAGATAGACGCAAGCATCTCTCGGAGCTTTCTCTTGAGAGGCTCTCCCTCAGGGAGACAAGTGACCGGGCAGTGAGATGATGGGTGCCAATGCGGGAAAGCTGGATATCACCGGAAGCTTATTTCCTTTGGGTAAGAACCCGAAAGGATCAGGGGTCCCCAGGAAAGAACGTTCCCCTGGTCAGCGGTCCCTTCCTGGTGTCTTAAGTTCAGCCTGCTGCTAGCTCTGTTCTCCCAACCTTTGCTGTTCCCCAGCAAGCTAGACCTCCCTCTGAGGTCTGGGCCGGCTCCTAGGGTACTTGTGTGAGCCTTGGTGATTAAGGGGTGTGCCTTAATGAGGTAGGGCCGGCAGGCAGTATTTTTGAACCACTGGATCCCCATTATTCTGTAGCAATTTGTGGATATGAAAAACCATGTTTCTGATACAGCCACCAAATCATCTCGTCCTTCTATCGACTTTCCCAAAATCTCACATACTGAAGGTAGTTTGGAAATTACAGCTTTTACCGTGTTGGCTTTTACTGCGAGTAATTTTAACAAATTCTTGCAGGAGAAATTAGCTTTTAGTAGATAAATCTAGTTCAATGTTGTTGATTTTTTTTTTCGATTTGTAAAATTGAGATGTCAGCTTTGCACGGAGTAAGTTGAACAGTTTTGGTTATCACAAATGCATTTCTGCTAAAGCCTGAACTCTGAAGCCCAAAGCATTACTTGGGCATTTTTCTGTGTTTCCAAGGTCCTAAGATTGTTCGCTGCAAATTGAATATTTATTCTAGCTTATTCTCAATAAAATATCTACCGTTTTAAAAATAGCTGTCAGATCCACAGGGCATAAAACTATTTGTTGACCATGCAACAAATGTATCTGAAGTCTGCCGCTTAGCTGCAACAATCGGCTTATAAGACTACCAGGGCCAACAGGACCATCCAAGTTCATCTGTCCCAAGCCTGGGATCTGCGCTTAAGTCT
Organism: Mus musculus; assembly: GCF_000001635.26. Lineage (NCBI taxonomy): Eukaryota > Metazoa > Chordata > Mammalia > Rodentia > Muridae > Mus > Mus musculus. The sequence goes on along the minus strand of NC_000067.6, from coordinate 182,762,537 downwards.
CCTTTCTGACACAGTGCTAGCCAGCTGGAGCTACAGCTCAGCAGTAGGCCACTTGCCTAGCTCTTGTGTGAGGCTCGGGGCTCCACCCTTAGTACCACAAGAATTAAATTATTTGTGAACAAGGTCACGTAGCCTCATCCAGTACCTGAGGAAGCCTGTTGTAGTTGCTGGTTGCACTCAGAAATGCCTTCCTCGGGTGGGACTGCTCTGCTTTGGGTTTGTTTGTTTTTTCTGTTATTGTGCTAAGACACTGACCAAAAACAACTTGGGGAGGGGAAGACTTTTACTTGGCTGACAAGTTACAGTCCACCAGTAAGAAAAGCCAAGACAGGAACTGAAGGCAGGAACTGAAGGGGTCGGGGTGGGGAATGGAGGAACGATGCTTGCTTACCAGCTTTGCTTCCTGTGTGTTGCTTGGCAGACTTTCATAGCCCAGGAATCACACACACACACACACACACACACACACACACACACACACGCACGCACGCACGCACGCACGCACACACGCACGCACGCACGCACGCACGCACACACGCACACACTCTCATACAGTGGCCTGGGCCCTCCTGCATTTAATCAGCGTTTAAGGAAAAGCTCCCGCAGACATGGCCACATGGAAACAGTTTTTCAGTTGAGATTTCCTCTTCTAAGTTATGCTCAATGTTAAGTTGACATAACTTAAGCTATAACAGAACCAAGAACCCTTCCCAAAACATGGCCTGTGGCTCTGCCTCTCTTTTCTGGGCTCACGCCGCTAAGTCAAATTCTCCTTCTTTAAGACAAACTGTCAAGGCGGGAGAGATGACTCAGTGGTTAAGCTCTCTTGCTGTTCTTCAGAAGACGTGAGTTCAATTCCCAGCCCCCCACATGGTGGCTCACAACCATCTGTAACTCCAGTCCCAGGGCATCTGATACCCTTGCCCTCTTCTGATCACCACAGGCACCAGGCATGAATGAGGTGTAATTGCAGACATGAAGGCAAAAAGCTTACAAATATAAATTTTAAAAGATGGAAGATGGCACTTCATTCATTTGGAGATAGCATCAGGTTTCTTTGCCTTGTCTTCTGGGAATGATATGTAGTCACTTCCCTTTATGTCAGTTTCCAGTCTCCTTGCTAGCTTGTGGTCAAACTAGAGTTAGCTGATCTCCCCATTGTCCACCCGGATCCAGCAGTGAGAGTCTGTTTGAGAAAGGGGGCATGTGGTCACTCTGGGCTCTCGCCTCAGTCCAGAAGAATACTGGGCGTTCCCATCATACTGACCCACACAGTGAAGTTTTGGAAGGGTGGCCACAGCACAATGTTGTGTCAGTTTCCTATATTGTGTTTTATTTTTTTCCATGGCTCCCATAAAATACCCTACACTAGGAATTCAATCTGTCCAGGTTCTGGGGGCCGGGTTTCCAAAGTGAGAGTGTTGGTGTGGGTGCAGCGGACAGTCTTCTCCCGTGTGTTCCCATGGGCATTCCTCTGTGGTGCCTGGGACAATCCTAATGGCCTCGTTTAGATTAATTGCCTCTTTAAAGGCCTTGTCTCCAAAAATAGTCATATTCTGAGGCACTGGAATCTCAAAAACAAGTCATCTTGGATATAATTGGATATATACTTTCTCCAGAAAGGAAGTCAGGAGAGACAGAGTCCAGGAGATAGCAGGACTGACTTCTTACTAAGTGAGGGGGAAACTTACTTCCTCTGCTGTCCTCACAGGAGTTCACTACCAACTGCAGACAAAGGCAAAGGTTTTCAGACTCATTGTAGACTTCTTGAGGTATTAGGCAGACACAGAAATAGTCATGAAATGTTGAGGAAACTCATCCTCTAAATGCCACAGCCACATAGTTTATAAATAATGGAGATTTTTCTTGGCTCATGTCCTGGAGACTAGGTAGTTAAAGATCAAGAATTGCCTCTGGCAAGGGTCTTTTTAGTACATTGTAACGTGGCAGAAGATATCTTGTGGTCCGAAAGAAATACACAAGGGGTGGGGGACAGACTGACAACACTGAAAAAGACTGGCCTTCTTCCTGTTATCAGAACCGACCCATTCTCAGAGCAGCATCAATTTCTGGGGCTGCAGATGATGGATAAAACAGCTCATTCAGGTATGCACCATTCCTACCCCCTCTACCCATACAAAGTATACTCACTGGGTTGACCCGGGCGGTATTTCAGTTACCATGCTTGGCACAGAGACCGCAAAACCATGCAATATCCAACAAGTTTATAGTCTGTGGGGAGGTTAAGAAATGAGTCAACAATTAAAGTAGTAAAAGCTAAGATTGGTGAGTCCAAAGGAAAGGACACTCTGGGACAGAATCCTGGAGGTGACCTCAATATATTATGTGAGGACAGACATCTGTGTGTCTGTGTAGATTTGAGGAGAATCAAAGGGTTCAACAAGTTTCCTGGGCAGATGGAACAGCCTAGGCAGCAACCAGGCGGGAAAGGTTAGGAAGAGACTAAAGATGGAGTTTTCGATGCAAGCAGGGAAATGTCAAAGTGGCACAATGTCCGAGACACACCTAGAGCCGTGCCAAGAGGATCATGGAAAAACATGCAGGCAAGCTTGGCTTTGGTCTGAAGATAAAGAGACAAGACTAGGAAGGAGTGGACACTTCAGAGAGCTCTCCATTCCCCGATTAGCTCACAGACCCATGGGAAGGTGCACAAGGTCACTGATACTTTGCAGAATGCCAATTAAGGAGGTCCTGATGCACTGCTGTGGACCATAGATACATTGTGAACAAGGCAAATGCTGTGGACCATAGGTACATTTGCAAACAAGGCAAATGTTTGATGCAATGCAGGGAAAACAAATGTCCACCGTCTACCTCTAAGAATGCATTCTGCTTATGGATTAATCATGCCCTTTGTTTTCTGTAATCTGGCTCATTTTGTAAGATTCAAAGAGGATGAAATATGCCACAGTATCACTTTGTAAATGAGACGGAGAATTCTTTGTTACTTAATTTCTCCTTCCAGGTAGGATGACATGAGTGATTGTGCCTGGGATAGAGTAGCATGCTTGGGGAATGGAGCATCCATCAAGTACTTGAAGAAGGAGGAGAAGAAGAAAAAGGAGAAGGAGAAGGAGAAGGAGAAGGAGAAGGAGAAGGAGAAGGAGAAGGAGAAGGAGAAGGAGAAGAAGAAGAAGAAGAAGAAGAAGAAGAAGAAGAAGAAGAAGAAGAAGAAGAAGAAGAAGAAAAGGAGGAGGAAGACAAGGAGGATGACTAGGAGCAGGAGGGAAGAAGGGAAGGAAGGAAGGAAGGAAGGAAGGAAGGAAGGAAGGAAGGAAGGAAGGAAGGAAGGAAGGAAGGGAGAAAAAATGACTACCAGCTTTTCACCAGAGGCTCAAATCTGGACAACACATTAACAGTGCATAATTAATTTATGCATATATTAATTTATTCATATCACGCACACACACACACTTTTTTTTAACATCAGCCCATGGGAAAGGAGAGCAAGGTATATGAGGGCCAGACCTGAAAGCCCACATCCATTCTGCCCACATCCCATTAGCCAGGATGATGTCACAGTGGCCATTTAGTCACATGATCTTGCTGATGATATGCAAAGGAAACTGGGAAATGTAGTCTAGGGCAATTGTTCTGCATGCAGAAAAGGACAACCATCAGACTTAAGTAGATCTACACTCATAGGAGGCCCCCATTCACATACATATACACACATACACACTGACATGGAAAGCCCCTTGAGGGCCATCATGTTCTCTTGCCTTTGATTCTTTTCTTAGCAACCAATTCTGCATCCTGTGCGGTTCTGAATGGACAGGCATCCCACTAAAACAAGCCTTGGGTAATTTCAGTGTGCAAAGATGGCTGCCACTTCAGGGCCTGGCGTAAATATCTGATGCTTAGGGCATCATTTCAGTCATTTACACGCCGTGGGCGTGAGGAGGAGACCAGCAACAGAAGTAATGCCTGGACCTTCAGCTTTTTATTGAATTTGGAACTGGGTAAATATTTTTCATAACATTAAACTTTGGCTTCTATGTAGCAATGTTTTGTCCTTGGAGAAAAATCAAACAGGTGCTGCTAATGAGCTGTTTTAACATGGTCACCACCTCTGGTCAAATTTTCCACTTCAGTTGACTACCAGGTAAAGGTGAGCCAGTGCTTTCAGATGTACTCCCGGTGGTGGCTAATTACATTAAAATGTTGTTTTCTTGACCTTTTCCTTTGTGTGTGTGTGTGAGAGAGTGTGTGTGTGTTTTAATCTCCCTGATTTTTTTCCCTTGGTTTCTTAGATTCCTCCCTTTAAAGCCACTGTCAGCATAGCAAGAGCATTTTCTTTAAGATGTCAAGGGAAAGTGTGAGAAGGACCAAAACCTCCACTCTGGAACTTTTAAACACTTACCTGGCATTTACCAATGCCTAGAAGATGCTCAGCTGCACATAAATCCACCGGGAGTTGCTCAGCCCCAAGCAAGCCACAGAAACACAGGGGCAGCAACCCAGCCTTCCAGCATCTCACAGTTAAAAACCCGGGCCACTTTTTTTTTTTTTAATGTATGGAATTTTTTGTTTAACCCCAGCATATTTCAATGAATAGGCAGACATTAAGTGGTATATCCTATATCCCAGGCCCTGTTCTACGTGTGAAAAGTACAGAATTGGTCAAATAAAAAAAATCCTTATTCATCTAGAGTTTGCCTTCAAGTGGCAGGAGATGGGCAATGTAGTTTATCCCCAGTCCCCACCCCTTCAACCCAGACGTGATTTCTCTTAGTTAGTGGTGAAGCTTCCTGCGAGCTTATTTTCTTTCTTTTGACAATGCTACAATGTACCAGAAAACATAGGCAAGATGACAAAGAGCTAGGATGCCCTTTTGGTCTTTGTATTCACCTTGGGGACCTTGGACAGTGCTGATAAAGGCTTGTGTGACCTCACGGGATGAATGGATGTCTTCACAGAGGCACAATCAGGTCTTGAGGAAGCCGAAGGTTTTCATTTCCAGTCTCAAAAGGTAACAAAGCATCTAGAAGCCCAAGGGAGCTGGTGTGGTGATGTTCTTTAGCTCTGGCTTCTCCCTCTTCATGTGTGACCGGGATGGAAGGGCACAGAAGTGAACCTTCCTTACCATTGTACTCCATACTGGAACGAAATCTCACCCTGGACTTTATATTGTGAATCTTCACTCTCCAGGGAGAAATTTATTTCTATGAGGATCACACAGTATAAGACACAGAACATGTCAAGGCGTACTTAGGAAACTATGGAGAGGTTATTGTACCAGGAAAGAGTGTGTGTATAGGGCCACGGGGGTGGGGGCTATTTGGATCACTGTCTTAGTCAAGGTTTCTATTCCTGCTCAAACATCATGATCCAGAAGCAAGTTGGGGAGGAAAGGGTTTATTCAGCTTACACTTCCATACTGCTGTTCATCACCAAAGGAAGTCAGGACTAGAAATCAAGTCAGGAAGCAGGAGCTGATGGAGAGGCCATGGAAGGATGTTACGTACTGGCTTGCTTCCCCTGGCTTGATCCGTTTGCTTTCTTATAGAACCCAGGATTACCAACCCAGGCCCACAATGGGCCCTCCTACTCTTGATCCCTAATTGAGAAAACACCTTACAGCTGGATCTCATGGAGGCATTTCCTCAAGGGAGGCTCCTTTCTCTGTGACAACTCCAGCTTGTGTCAAGTTGATTCACAAAACCAGCCAGTACAGTGACCAAGAGGGATTTGAACATTATTCAAAAGACAATAGGGGGCCATGTCAAAAATCAAGGTGAATGAAGTCTGGCAGAACGCCTCCAGATTTCAACTCTGAAATATCAGTCTTGACCCAAACTAGTCATAAACAAACTTGAGAGAAACATGGCTATTTTTAATATAACCCGTGGTAAGAAATTTGTACATCACTTTGCAATCTGGTACACAATGCACCTATAGAGAAGTGAAAAATCTAACAAATCAACAGCCACTTCTGCCACAGGGGAGATACATATTCCTTATTCTAGTCTAATATACTTCCGATTAAAAACGCGAGTCAAAACTCACTAAGCCAGTTTTGCTGGTCACTCAACCATCTGGAGTGGAAATTAGAATAGGTAATGTGTGCGCATCAGATAACAGTGAAGCTGCCGATTGTAAGGGTGACAGCCACACACTCACCATGAGCACTGAAGCCAGCCAGAGTCCTACACTTAGCGAGTGTAATTCCCAGCCCTCTTATCAGAACCAACTTATTCCATTAGTGTCGAGCTTTTAGATGACAACAATTGGTCAACTTAAAGGGTTCGGATTTCCTGCCCAGGCTTTGCATAACCAGGAGACGGGAAAGCTTTAATTTACGTTGGTGTATTTAAAGTAATAGTTCTCAGGGCTCACGTTCTTGAGTTCTACTGACCAGATGGGGGCCACTATCCACAGATGAACAATCTGGTTGTAATTATTTAAAACTAAAAGCCCATTTCCTCAGTCCTGCTAGCTGCATTTTGTACACTATAGCCACAGGTGGTTAGTGGCCTCCTTACAGGACAGCTGTGGACACAGAGCATTTTCCTTCCTGCAGAAGACTCTGCTGGGCAGAAGTGCTCTGGAGAAAGAGCACCAAGTGTCCTGGAGAACAGAGTCACCGCAGCATCCGTGTCCTGTGACAGGAAGCCGATGGCAGAGAGTTATCAACAATGAGGCTACAGAGTAGGACCATAGATTGGGGAGGAGTCAGTAGCAGAATCAGAGTAGCAGCTTTGGCAGGAGATGGGACAATTGCCACCTTGGGTCATAAAGGAAGAAGATGGAGGCCCAGAAGTGTACCACTGCTTGGATAAGTGTCTCTCAAGGTATGTGTGCTGGGGAGCTGGTAGAACCTTTAGGAATGGAGCCTAGTGAGAGGAAGGTAAGTCCCCCAGGCCATGATGGTGAGGGTTATCCTGGGATGTGGACCCTTTGCTCTCATCTGCTTCCCCTCTGCTGGGAGGTAAGCAGCCTCCTTCACCTCAGCTGTGCCCCCTTGGTTCGCCACGGCCGTGCCCCCTTGGTTTGCCACGGCTGTGGCCCCTTGGAGTTGTACTCCTTCACCCGAAGCCCCAGAACAATGGGCTAACTGTGAGACCTCCAAATGATGGGCCCAAACTTTTCCTCCTTTTGACTTACTATCTCAGTCCCTTTCTTACAGAAACAGAGAGCAAACGGGGAAGGGTTCACTTGAGAGAGCCATTGACTTCCACTTTTCACAAATGCAATGGGTCGGAGTCAAAAAAAGGAATGACTATCGAGTGGTTTTCAGGGCTTGAGTCAGAGGGGAGAAACGGAAACTCATCATGGCAGTTGTGCAGACACAAGGGAAGCGTGATGCTCCCAGGAAAGGCTTAGCAGTGATGAGACTCACTCACTCCCCTCAAATGTTTATCAAAGGCATCCAGTGTGCCTGGCTCTGGAGACGTGTGGTAGAGACAATGGGAAGTGAGATAGTCTCCTGCAGAACTTGCTGCAGGAGAACTTGGGTAATCCGGAGTTCCTAGAAGCTCTACTTGTGGGTCTACTGTGGTCGCAGATCACAAAAAGAGAAGTTCTGGTTCTCTAAAGTAGCCATGAGACTGCACAGTGGGGTCTTTACTTGGCAAGGAAAGGCAGGGAGGGGCACCACTCCTCATGGAGTAGAAGGTAGGTAGTGGCTTTCTCCAGCTGTGGCTCCTGTGGACAGAAGTGACTCCTGAGTGCACAGAGGCCACCCACAATTATTGGAGTTCTCTGTCCCTGCACATAGGCGGCCTTGAGTAGAAAGAGCACTGTGCCCTGCCTTCTGTAAACCAACCATAATTGAATAAGCCTGCTCAGGGCACAGGCTGGGATTTCAGTGGGTTGAGGTGTCTCTGCCCTACTGACAATGGCAGCCAAGGATTGACAATGGCCCATATACTGTAATATACACACAGTCCTCAACCCAGCAAACCGCCATCACTGAAGGTCCCTCTCTCAGACCTTCTGAGAAAACAGAGGCATTTAAAAGTTAAAAGCATAGCTCAACTTTAGCAAGACAGGAAAAATATAGAGCTATGAAAGATTTACTCTGTTTAAAACTTTCAACCAAAATCATCTTTGAAGAAAATTTATCCAATAAAGAGTCATCGTATTGGGGGAACTTTGTCCTCTGTGTAACAACCTAAGCCGCACATGGTACTTTAAAGCAAATGACTATCACACAGAAATTCTGGTTTCTATGTCTCTGATGAGTAACTTGTTGACTGCAGCATTTTGTGCCCCCCCCACCCCCCCACCCCCCCCCACCCCCGTTCTCTTACTCCCAGGGAATGCAGCTCACCCTTGGCTCTGAACATTCTTTAGAGTTCTCTCTTTCTCCGTGAGAATTGATTAGCATCTCTCAAGCTTATAATTTGATTCAGGTTACAAGTGTGAAAAGTATTAAAATCTAGGGCTGCAGCAAAACCACAAATGTTTAAAATCTTCTCAGCTCTGGTCCACACATTTGTCTGCTTAGAAGAGAGTTGCCTTAGCCTGTAAGATCTGGCGATGGAAGGCTGCATACGGAGGTGCTAAGTTAGGTGTGACATCCCAGATTCCAGTTCTGGATCCTCTGCCCAGTATGTGCTTCATGAACGCCAGAATTCTCTCTGGGTGCCTCCAGAAACAGCAGGCCCCACTCGGCTTTGCCATAGTCAAGTTTACACATAATGCACTCACAGGCGTGTTCCGGCACATGCTCAGAGCGTGTCAGCCATCATTGTTACACACATAACCTCTCATCCACTTGGAATATTTGCACTGTGATTGTTTCCATGGCAACTTAACTTGCCTATTTCCAGGTTCTTAACCCACTATTTTCGTGTTTTTTTTTAAAGGGGGGAGGGGAGAAGTTGTTTACAGGCTAGAATACTCATTCTTAGCACTCTATTAGCATAAATACATTTTAACTTGGTTCTTATTTATCTCATTGGTTGGCTGTATGTTTGATTTGTTTGTTTGTTTGTTTCTTCTGTTTCCCTTGTTTTTGGTAAGTCCACTGTACATTGCAGGCACAGATAGAGTGTGGCCCAGGTCTGTGGTTTTAGAAATTATTACTTGGGGTCGTGTGTTGGTGTTTTCCTACATAGTAAGGAAACTGTGGAGATGGAGCATAAAAGATCCTAGATCCCATGATATTAAAGTGTACCATAAAGCTGAATTTTGGAAATTATAATTTGTTGTACCATCCAGGGATTAACAACAAACAAAACAAAACAAAAACCCTTCTGACCTAAATAGTATCCTCTGAGAAAGGGTGACCGCAGGGGCTGGAGAGATGGCTCTGTCAGGAAAGCACTTGCCTTGGAGGTGTGAGGGGTGGTGTTATTCCAGGAATGGAAAGAGGAGAGCTGGAGACAGGTGGATCCAAGGAAGTTCGGTCATCGGCTAGCCTGGCCTAGCTGGACAAATTTCAAGCCAGGGAGAGACCCTGCCTCATATGAAAGATGGATGGCACCTGAGGACTGATACTCAGTCTTGTTCTTTGACTTCCATATGTGGTGTGTGTGTGTGTGTGATTTCTAATCAATAAATTTGTATAAGATAAAGATTACCTGTGTGCTGAGAGCCTTCATTTACAGCCTGAGCACAGGGAAGATTTCATTACTTAGAGCAATAGAAACAGATCAGGATGGAGAGAGGTTGATCAATGGGTGCTAAGTAACAGTCACGTGACCACAGGGGCTCCAGAGCCATGCACAGGAGGTGACCGTAGATAACAGTTGTGTACAGTACATGTCAGAAAGGGAGACAAAGGGATTTCACAGGTTCCACAACAGAGGAATGAAAAATGTTTGAGGAGACAGCTTTGTTTATTCTGGTCTAAATATCCCACAATGCAGGAATATATCAAAATATTACACAGCATCCCATGAATTTGTAATTTTTATATGCCAGTTAAAATAAACTTAAATAATCTCTTTCACACAAAATAATCATACCACAATGCATATTACATCTCCATATATGTACATTTAGATCTCCTAGAATTCCTATCAAAACAAGTATAAGAAGCATAAAATTAATTTTGATAATATACTGCATTTAGTCTGATGGGCTTAAAATATGATTTAAAATGTAGCCAATGTAAAATAAGAAGCATTGGTAGATTTTGCTATTCTTCCTGTTTTATTTTTAGAATCTAATGTGTACCTTGTTTATTGTATTTGATTGTACTTCATTTCACAGGATTTATTTCTGTTTAGGTTTATATACCAAGTGTGTGCCAGTGGAGGCCAGAAGGGGGTGTCAATATCTGTGAGCTGCCCGCCATACGTGCTAAGAACAGAACTCGGGTCCTCTGCAAGAGCAACAGTGCTCTTCACTGCTGAGCCATCTCTCCAGCCCATCTCTCCAGCCCCCAGTGTGTATTTTATATTTAAACACATGTCAGTTTGAACAATCCATGTTCAAGTGCCCGTACCACATGTGACTTTCTGATCTCTCCCCTTTGACTCATTCAAGCATTAAGAGCTATGCAGAGAGAGACAGAGAGAAAGAGACAGACAGAGACAAATAGGGAGGGAGGGAAGGAGGGAGGGAGGGAGGGAGGGAAGGAGAGAGAGAGAGAGAGAGAGAGAGAGAGAATGTTTCAAGTTTCCTCAGGAACCATAAGCACATGGAACCCATGGGTTCAGTTGAATTGTGGGGTCAGAGCACATTTAACAGTAGTTTTCAATCCTCCAACAAACTCTGAAAGAGGGCCCAGGTCTCCATTTGGCAGAAGGCCACATTCTGAGGCACACAATGTAGTCCGCTGAGGATTTCACTGCCAATAGAAAGGAGCCTGATTGTTCTCAACATCCAGGGGCTGCTTGGCAGCTTAGTGCTCACAAAACACCTCTCTCATGTGTTCCTGGGAGCCCTGACTTGACTTGCAAGCTGGGGCCTTCCGAGGAGTCATACCGAGGAGTCATACCGGGATGTGGAGATGCAGGTGTGGTGTGCTCTAAGGCCCAGAGCCCTCTCTTCCGGCCCCTCAGAAAGCTTTCTCATTGTGTTTCACCAGTGCGTCTCAGACATTGTTTCTGGTTCGGTGTTGCATTTGCTAGTCAGGAAGGATTAACTGTGAAGAAGAGACCTTCCCTCAGAGAGGGTGTGGCCAAGCCTTCCTCCCGATGACCCACATAAAAACAAGCCCAAGGAAAAAGCAACTCTGCTGGCCGGCCTTTGCTTCACAGTGGTTGTGTGTGCTCTGACCTTCACCTGCACACTGGGGCACACTCAAGTGCACAAACACACGCATAGACACAGTGGCCTGCCATGATTTTAGTACTCAGCTTTATATTTGTTATTGCACATATTTGTGTGTGCACACACATACTTGAGTGTGCCACAGTCTGCATGTAGAGGCCAGAGCAGATGTTGTGGGAGTTGGCTGGTTCTTTCTACCATGTGGGTCCCAGAGATCAAACCCATCATATAAGACCTGACAGCGAGTACCTTCACCCGCTGAGGCCCACCTTTTATAAGGGCTATGTAGTGTGAAGTGACCACGGGCATTCTGAGTTACGGCCGCTGTGATTGCTCCTGGGTAGCCTCGACTGGCTGCCTCACATGGTCTTTAAGGCTTTCAAGCATGTAAAAGCTTTTGACCTTGTGGCACAACATTGTCATCTACAAAGCGGATACTTGATAACTGGTTAATGGAGTACACACACACACACACACACACAAACAAACACACAATAAAGTTTTAAGTTAGCCATTTTATATAGGGCTGCATTTATAGTTAGTGAGGAGGTGGCCTCAGATCCACAGGTGGAGCGTATCTTCATGAATAAGCCAATAGGAAGACTTTTACAAGTTGTACCATGGGTACCAGGCATCCTTGATATTGCTGTGAGATAGACCAGGTACACTCTGACTTGATTGAAGTCACTTTAGTCCTGACCACTATCAAGTCTCCTACTTCTAACCCAAATCAAGGGAAATCTGCTGTTCACATTGCTCCCTCGGACCACACATTTGCCAGCGAGTCCCAACCAAATCATACTTAGCGCTGTCCTGGTCTGCCTGCTCCCGCCTTCTGCCTCACAGCATATTGAAGCTGTTCTTACAAACTGGAATGATGTTGTGGAACAAGTTTACCAACGTCTTTTACAGGGGCTCTGCCCTCACGGATCAATCATCTGTGGATGGTCCCAGACCCTTAGTTCCACCATCATGGCCTGACCCTGAGGTCCACCATCATGGTGGTTTAATGCCAAAACGTGCAGTTTGGAGGCATATATTCAGACCATAGCAACCCTAGAGGAGGGTAAACCCAGTCTTAGCTTGACCCGACAGAACCTGAGAGTCACTTTTCTGACATTTTACCCAAACTGGGTTAAAATTACATGAATCTAGTACATCTTTTCAGCTAGAAGTCTGCAGAAGAACTTTTAAATACAGTTAAGTGTTAAAAGCTTTAACTGGAACTTAGTAGGACACCATTTATTGACTGCATTCTGGTGGCAGGTGTTCCACACACTTCATTTCACCTCGCCTTCAAAGTAGCCCAGCTTTCCAGAACTTGGGCTCATGGGAGGAATGCGCTCAACATCACAGGGCTGAAAGCAGAAGATCCAGTCACTTGCCCTTTGGCAAGGTGGGGGGGGGGATCTCACAAAAGTTGGGGGGGGGGAGACAAATGGCCAATAAATGAAATCTTCGAGGGGCTATTTGAAAACAGTGCAGACAAAATTCATATTTTGATTTCTAAAAAAAAAAAAAAAAGCTGTAATTTACACATTAGAGGAAAACCAGAATTGCTTGTTGCTGTTCTAAAGTTCACAAAGGTAACTGTGAAAGCATCCCTTGGGCTTGCTAAGGCTCAGACCAGTGTGCTTCAGGGACCGTTTCCTTTCCACACCTTACATGCACAGAAGGCTTAGTGAGGTTGGTGAGCTGCTTAGCCAGGTAAGGGCACTTGTCTCAAAGCCTACATTCGATCCCTGGGACTCAGATGGTGTAAAGAAAGAACCAACGCCTACAAGCTGTCCTGAGCTGCCCACACACCAGTCATGGCTTCTACATGTCCATCCTCACAGACACACATAGAACAAACATAAAAATAGAGACGTGACTCCAAAGGACAAGCAAAATCCCCCTTCCTCAACACTACACTTTGCCCCTCTCTCCCACTAAACTCTTTAAGTTGGAGCCCTTGGCCTGGAGCTTCCACAATCCACTAATGGAAACACTGATGCTGTCACGATTCTATACACCACCCTTGTTTCCTAGACTTCCAGCCAGCTCATCAAAGGCCAGGTGCACTGAGGCCTTTAAAGACCAGATGGCACCAGGATGCATTGTGAAGTGGCAGGAGCGTCACAGGCCACATGGATCACAGGATCTGAGCGTGGGCTGGGTGTCTGCAGTGGCCCCCTGAAGGTCCGTCGACCTTCTGTAGACTCTGGGCCAGCCGGGAAGGGAGCATGGCCGGTTTCCATCTCTTCTCCCCACGGTCCTATGGGGAGCTCGGGGAACCCTTGCTAGCTGGAGAGCAGGAGTTCGCAGCCCAGCTGGGCTGGTCTGAGTTGTCTCTGAGTCCCTGGGCCCAGACTCCTGGCGCCGAGATCGAGACCGAGGTGCCCTGGGTGCACCCAAAGTGTTCGCCCACTGGGCGGTCCCGCCGGCGTGGGTATATGACCTTGCCACGAGAAAGCCACAGCCTGACATACGTGGCCCGAAGACCCTCGGACCGAGCCAGGAAGCACAGGTCCGGCAGCCTCTGCCTGGAAGGAGCCTGCGGGGAGGCACCAACCAAGTCCAGCAGAACCTGGCAGCAGCAGCAGCCGCCACGGGATCAACCCAGCCCGCGCTACCCTGCAGCCCGGGGAGATTCATCCCTGCAGTACATCCGGGAAGCTTTCAGTCCCCCGAATGCTGGAACGTTGCTTGTAGAAAACACACACCCTGGAGACCGGTGGGCAGTGCCGGTGGGCAGACGTGTAGGTCTCTGGTCTCCTTCCTCGGTTCTCACCGACAAGTCCTCTGTTCACTCCCTAGAGTTATGTAAGCAATCCACCCAGAATAGGAGTAACCGCGACCTGACTGAGTCCTTAAACAAGTATGACTGTCCCTCTGCCTCCTGCAAAGAGAAGAGTAGCCAGCACGCTCAGGTCCTCAAGAGCAAGCTGGACGAGACGGTTATATCTTTGAGGGACCAGAAGATCTTGGCCCTGGTGCTGAGCAGGCTCAAGAAGGCCCAGAGGATGCGAGAGCTGCAGCAACAGGCTGCAGTCGCCTGGGAAGAGCTGAAGCGCTCAGACCAGAAAGTTCACTTGACCCTCGAGAGAGAGCGCAAGCTGCTGCTGCTGCAGAGCCAGGAGCAATGGCAAGGACAGAGGGAACAGCACAAGCCTCAGAGGGGCCATGGCCATGAGCAGCCTCACCAGGGTTACAAGCAGCAGGGACCGCGGCGCGACCGCCAGGCAAGGAGCGCTGTTCGGTCAGAGAACGAGAGTGAGTGGATGGTTCAAGCTGACAACCCGGAGATCCGAGGCCTGGCCAAGATGGACAAGGTGCAAGCGCAGGCCGAGCATCTCAAACAGTGCCAAGTGCAGAGTCTGCGGGAGCAGGAGAGGGTGCTGCAGAGTGTTCGGGACCTGAACAGGCTGCAGCTGCAGAAGAGGCTGGAGATAGCGGGTCACAAGAGGGAGCATGTGATGATGGAGAGCCCGAAGAAGCTCCAGGAGAGCAACCTGAGCACGGTTGTCAACTTCCAGGCCCGCAAGGTTCTCATGGACTGCCAGGCCAAGGCGGAGGAACTCCTCAGGAAGCTGTCGCTGGAGCAGAGTTCCCAGAGCTCCCAGAGCTACCAGGACATCCAAAAGGGTCTGGTGAAGGAGCAGAGGCACAGAGAGCAGCAGGCAAAGGCCCAGACTGAGGCAGAGCAGTTCCAGAGAAGGAGATGGCATGCCGAGGAGGCAGAGGAGCTGCTCCAAGTGAGCAAGCGGGTGCTGGCAGAGCTGGCTGAACAGAAGAGCAGGCAGGCCAGGAGTCATGCGCACAAGACCACCAGGGACAGGGCGCAGCACCTGCAGGAGCTGAACATCCTGCGCGAGAGGAACCATCATATCTTGAAGCTGACAGCGGAGAAGGAGGAGAAGTGTCACATCAAGGGCATCAAGGAAGCCATCAAGAAGAAGGAACAAAGGTTAGCGCAGATGACCTCAGGGAAAGATCCCATCTTCCAGGAGTATCAGAAGGGTCCCGCGTCCTCCAAGATAAACCGCTGCTTTGACCAGGTGGCAGCAGAGCCCCAGCTGTCCGTGCACCTGCAGAGTGGAGTCTACTGAGAACCCAGGAGGAAGAAGGCACAGCCTGGCAGCCAGACAGAGACACCATCATGCAATTCCGCTTTATAATCCGATTTTAATCGAGCATTGATTTTTAAAAATGTATATAAAATAGCTGCATTTTCCTCCCATGAATTAGCTCATTGATTCTCTTGGATGGTGTGGGGGGGAGACTTGGGGGCAAGTACAAAATCTGTTTGACTTTGTGGGATTTCAGTGTCTCTCAAGGAATCTAGAAGCACACATCAGGCCAGAGTTAGAGGAGCCAGAGAAGAACGTGCAGTTAGAAATACGGTTTTATGATGGGACTTGGTAATTCTTTTTTCTATTCTACAACCTGAGAGAGGAGAAATATGGAGTGTGAAGCTGGAGCAGTTTCCCAGGGGAAGAAGCAAAGGTGGGCTGGGAGAATCTCTCAGCAACTAGAATGGAGACTCTGGTAGTGTAATCCTTTCTCCAGAGCTCGTGGTGCAGTTTTAAACTTAAAAGCCTATAGTATAGACACTCCCTTAATGTAGCATTTGCCACAGACCTCCATCCTTTTTCTATCCGTGGAATGATGTTCTGTGATTAGATGCCTTTTCCTTCTTTTCCTTTCTTGTTTTGGTAAATGGCTGCATAGTTCCTCCCAGACTGAGAGGCTCTTTGGACACCCCTACTTGTGGCAATAAGAAGTGTTCATAACCCACCAGGACTGTCTGCACTGTCCCACCACAGTCAAGGCATTTTAGAGCTCAGTGAAACCCAGTTGGCACACACCTGCAATACCAGCACTATAGGCCAGCCTGGGCTATACAGTGAGCTCCAGGACTAACCTGGGATCACAATGAGGTCTTATCTTGAAGGGAAATAAACACTAGCCTATATTTGGCCGTTCTTGGAGAGGGATGCTTCTATCTGGTTGTATGCATCCAGATTCTATTGGCATTTTCCTCTTCCCCCCTATTTCCCTTCCGTTTCTTCAGAAGAGGCCATGAGATGTCATTGTCTACCCACATTGTATCTAATTAGCTTGACGAGGTTCTGAATTTGTGACTAAGCATGACTCAGTAAAATGACTTTTTAAAGATAAGAATCAAGCAGCCATAGAAATCATCCTATCCTATCAGTTTTTATTGAAAAATAAACCCCTTTCTTAAAAAAATATGTAGACTTTAAAAAAAAATATTGTTATCATGTGGGGTGGGCACCTGCTACCGTGACCATGTGAAGGTCAAAGGACAACTTTCCGTGGGTTCCTCAGATTTCGCTCAGTTTGTCAGGCTTACATCATGGAGGGGCACCTTCTCTGGCTGTGCCATCTTGCCAGCCTTATGGTGAAATCTGCATGAACTGCAGAAGGGAAAAGACGGTGTCATTAGAGGAGTTATGTCGTGTTAGTAACTCTGAAAGAGCACCAGACAAAACCAGACCGGGGTTCTGCACAGAGGTCAGTGTGGCGTCCATTCTGTCTATACCATGGGAATCAGGACCTTGTCTCCGTTCTCTTTCCTTCCTGTCTTAGGTCCCCTCTACCTACTGTCCTTAAACAGACCTGCTATAACATCTTATTTCTTCACTCAAACATGCTCATGAAGACGCCTGCTCAGAAATGCAAGCACTCAATTTCCAAAAATTACTCTCTCCGTGTCCACGTTCGAGTCATGGCGGCACGCTATCCAGGTATTCTGGGATCACGGCTTACGACGTTTCAGACCAGTCTTGACATGAATCTGGAGTTTTCTGTCAGTCTTCGTTTCCTTGTCTATAAAATCGGAAGTAACGCATACTTCTGTGGCAAGCCTCACGGTGTAAAGGGTAATTAGATGAAACCATCCGTGCAGGTGTTCAGCGAAGTAACCCAGAATCTAATCTTCGGTAATATAATGCCGTGTCTCTTACTATTATTAATTTTAATACATGCCCCATTGTCACCCCCACAGCTTGGTGTCTCCTTACCAGCTGCCTCCTCCCGCCATATTTGGTCCTTTGGACTTTGGTCCTTCCTGAGCACAGTAGCCACCTATCCATCTTGCTGCATGGGAGGGCGCGCGCGGGGGGTGGGGGGGTGTCTCCTATTTCTCCCAGTCTGCAGCACTCTCTGTTAAGAGTGTAGCGGAGGCCCAAGGCTCCCACCCTGACCCAGTATTAAGGAGGAGTACCTCTGCCCCCTTCAGTTGGCAATGAGGAAGGAGATTTTTGCTCCTGCTGCTCAGTATGAGACAGTGACACAATTTATTTCCTTGGCTAACATCAGAGAAAGTCAGATACAAAGGACATTTCAAATAAGGCCCGACTCTTTTTTTGTTTGTTTGGTTTTAGATTCATGTATATGAGTGTGCTGTCTTAATGCACAGCAGAAGAGAGCGTCAGATCCCATTATAGGTGGTTGTGAGCCACCAGGTAGTTGCTGGGAATTGAACCTCTAGAAGAACAGCTGGTGATCTTAACTGCTGAGCCATTTTCCCAGTCCCCCAACTAGTCTTTTAACTGGACAAATTATCTAGGTTTTCATTGAAAGTCACTCTACCAAGAACAAAAAATATCTCAAACCGAAGGAGAGAGAGTCTATCTATGCTGAAGGCAATGTTGGAGTTATCTAAAACCCATTTATAAGCAGCCTTAACAATAACAACAGAAAGCTTCAACAAGTGATTTCAGGCACACTTAAAATTGTCAAGAAGGTCTCTGCAAAGACATAAAAAGTATAGGGAAGAACCAAATGGGAAAAACAGAAGTGGAAAATGAGCTGTAAAACCCAGGAGCTCAGTGAAAGAAGGCTCTTTCTGTGTAAGTCTGGAGACCTGAGCTTGATCCCTAGCCCACGTGGTAGAGGAAGAGGACAGATTCCATAGACATCAAAGATCAACGAGATGGAGTCATTACCAGAACAAAAGGAATACAGAGAGAAAGCAATGGTTGAGACAGAATAACAACAGCAAAGAGCAAGAAGAGAAGCAGGAAGAGAAGGAGGGGGAGGAGGAGGAGAGGAAGGAGAAGGAGGAGGAGGAGGAGAAGAGCAACTCTGGAAATAAATTATATTTTTAAAAATGATCAGAGCCTCCATAATAGCTCCAAACATTTCAAATGTAGTGAAGAAGTAAGAGATAGAGACAGGAGGGCTTCAGGGCTTACCATTCGGTCAGTATAGCTAAGTCAGAGAGTTCTAGGTTCAGTGAGATATCTGTTCTAACATATATAGACGTGAAGAGTAATCAAAGAAGTACTTGGCATTAACCTCTGGCCTTCACATATGTGTACATGCAAATGTATACACACATACACCATATACATACCTCCAAACCCCCCAAGATCCAAGTTCTTGTCTACAAGAAACATACCTCACTGGCAAAGACACACCCAGACTGTGGGTGAAAGAATGGAAATCAATACACCAAATAACAGGAGCCAAGAACAAGCAAAAATATCCATACTTAGTACTTAATGGGGCAGACTTGAGGCCAAAATTAGAAGAGATTGAAAAATAAAGCCACTACAGGTTACTAATTTAAACAATCCATCAGAAAAATATAAGAATTGTAAAGATACATGAACCAAATATTGGAGCAAATAAAAAAACATTTCACATAAAGGGTCAAAAATATCTAGATACAATAATTGTAGGTAATTCCAATACCCCATTCATATCAACAGATAGGACACCTAGACAAAAAGACATCTCAGGAACTGCACAGATCAAATGGACAAGAGACACCCACAGAACGTGTCCCACACAATGCCCTCAGCAGCCCCTGGAACTAACCCTTAAGGTAATACTTTAAGACAAGACATATTAGATACAAACATTTAAATGTTTTTTCAGTCTTTTTATCTCATAATGGAATAAAGGTGGCAACCAATAGCAATAGGAACTTAGAGACACTCTACAAAGGAAGACGAGCAGTGTGCTCCTGAATAATCAGTTGAATAATCAGTTGATCTCTGTAGAAAATTTTAAATTACTGGGGTCAAAAAAAAAAAAGCACAATTTAGCACAATGTTGGGGTGGGAAAAAGAAGTCCTAAGAGGAAAGTTTTAACTCTTCTTACATTAAAAATTAAAGATATTTTAATAGATAATGATATATACCTTAAACAAGAACAGGCTGATAACCCAAAGTCATCAGGAGAAAGAAATGATACAGATCAAGGTAGAAAATAATGAAATGGAAACCAAAAGAATCAAAAAGGACTGAGGTGAAAGGGCTGGCTTGTTAATAAGCAAAATCAACAAACCCTTAGAGAAATTAACCACAAGAGAGAGAACACCCAAATTAATAAAATTTGGGGTGAAAGGGAACACACAAGTATTCATTAGTGAATAGTATGTAAAACGATATGCATAAAAACCTTGAAAAATTAGGAAGAACAGTGTTGAAGCTCTCATATCTGATCTCAAATTTACCTTAGAGCCATAGTAAGAAAAAACTGTCACAAAAACACACAGACAGATCAGTGGAATAAAAGAACCAGAAATAAACATGAATCACAGTCATCGCCTTTTTACAAGCATATCCAAAGCGTAGCGACATGCCTTTTCAACAAATGACACAGGGTGGGGGGTGGGTACTGAATGTCCACATGTAGTGCAATGAAACTAGATCCCTACCTTTCACCCTGCACGCGAGTCATTTCAAACTGGATCAAAGACCTTCCTGGAGTCTCCAACCTTTGGAACTTGTAGAGAAAACATAACTGATAGACTTCAAGACACAGAGGTAGGCAAGGACTTTGGTAAAGGACTCTGTTAGTCAATGGTAACAGACAAGTGGCCAGGAAATCTCTAAGAAAAGAAAGAAACTCAACATCCTTAGCCATCAGGAAAACACAAAACTGTTATTCATGAGGAAGAGTCTCACGTCTAGAATTTCATTTAATAACCTATTGCTTCTGGGAGCAGCATTAAGGTCTAGATTTAAATATATACATGCGCGCGCGCGCACACACACACACACACAACTTGGGAGAAGAAATAAAGGATGTGATCAAAGTACAAATGTGTGAATCATAATAATACCCATTAGTTTGGTTATTAAATATTTAATTGTGAAGATCTGTGAAAAGATGACTTAAGCATACAAAGACAATAGGCAGAGAGAACCACAAACTTAAGGTAGAATTCTCCTATGAAGAAAACAATTCTAAGAACATATGTACCAAACAACAGAGCTACCAATAGTATGAAACAAAAGCTAAGGAATCGGAAAGAGAAATCAACAAATCCACAATTATAATTGCAGAGTTTAACAACCCTCTCAATAACTGATAGGCCAACTAAGAAGAACTTGGGAGGATAAAGAATTTAACAGCGTTGTAAGACAAAAGGGCCTAATCTGTATTTGCAAGGAGTCTCCAATAAAAGCAAAATACATATATTCCCCCCACACTCCCGCTGGAGTATATCCCAAGCTAGAATCTATTATGGGATATAACACAAACACATTTTTAAAAGGTTTGGAATCATACAAAATAATATAATTAAATCATAAGTTAATATCAGAATCAAACAGGAAGACGTTCCACACACAGAAATCAAGCAAAGCACTTCTAAGTTATCCATAAGTCAAAGAGAAAAATCTAAAGAAAAATTTAAAAGTACATTGATATGAATGGAAAGAAAAACTGTCAGATCTGTGGCACACAGCTGAAGCCAGCTGAGAAGAAACTCAGAACATCTTGTGCATTTATTAGAAAAGAGAAAAGTCTTAAATTAGTGATGTGATTCCACTCCAACAACGCAGAGAATGAGCAAAATAAAATTATAGCAAGCATTAGAAAGAACAAAAGATAAAAAACAGTAGAAGACAAATATAGTAAAGTCCATGAAACAAAGATCTGATTCTTTTTTTTTAAAAAATTTTTTAAATAAAATTGATAAACCTTGAGAAAAACTGACAGAAAAAAATCACCAATATCATGAATGAAACAGTTATACCACAATAGACCCTACAGAAATACAAATGATCAAAACAAGGTGAACAAGTTTGTATGCAGATTGACAACCTAGATAAAAAGATCAATTTCTCAAAAAATGTTAAATACCACAACTCACTCATCAAAAACCAAACTTTAAATAGCCCCACAATTAATAATAATATGAAATTCATAATTTAAAAACTACCTCCCAGCTCTAGTCTAGATCATTTAATGTAAGGATTTTATTAATGCTAAACGAAGGAATGACATCCTTTCTACACAACTTCTTCCAGAAGATAGACGAGCAATGAGCACTTTCCAATTATTTCAGGAATTGGGTATTCTCCTAATACCAAACCAGCCAGAGATCAAATGAAATAAACATGAGGCAGACTGGTATTCTTCAGGAGTATATACACAAAAATTACAAAATGTTGGCAAATTGCTTTCAACAGCATGTAAAAAGAAATACAGACTACAGCCAAGAAAGAGATATTCCAGACACCCAGGTTGGTTCAATCATCTAAAGCCATCGCTGTGGGGAGGCCAAGGCAGCAGAAACTTGAAGAGCCTGGGTGTGTTATACCCACAGTCAGGAGCAGTGAGCCGGTGGGTGCGTGCGTGTGTGTGTGTGTGTGTGTGTGTGTGTGTGTGTGTGTGCTCACGCTCAGCTCACGTTTCCTGCTCTTACATTCTTCAAGATCCCTACTTAAGGTACGATGCCACACAGTCTTCCTACCTCAGTTACCATAATCAAGATAACCCCCCATAGACATGCCAACGACCAGTTTGATCTTGATAATCTGTCCTCGAGGCTCTCCTCTGAGGTGGTTCTAGATTACGTCAATTTGACAATAAAAAGTAACCATCACCAGATGTCAAGTCTCTCTAAAGTAATATATAAGATTTGTTGAATCCCTGTGGTATTTTGTACGTTTTGATTTCTTTTTGGACGTATAGATAATTCTAAAATTAATCAAGTTGGCGCTGATAAAGAATATCCTGTCTGTTGCCTGTCTTTCATAGTACTGGCAGTGCTATGCAGGTTGCTGGCGGGGGGGGGGGGGGGGAGTGGAGAGTGAGCAACAGTCTTACCCAGCTGTGCACCCTGTGAACTGGGTTATGGCAAAATATGTTCATAGGTGCAGTATGTCATGGGGGTAGAGTAACCAATTGCTTTCTGATGGGATTTAAGGTCAGATCCACAGGAAGAAACACATGCCAGGTACTGTTAATCTAGCCAAGACCACATGGTTCGGGAGCTCACAACGCCCCCCCCCCGCCCCCGCATTAACTTACTACTATTATTTTGCTAATGGATATAGTATCAGACTGCCCTCTAAATTCATAACACCCTACCATTAGATGAGTGCAGTCCTCAGACCCCCATCAGAGAAGTTTCCTTGAGGAGTTGGGTAAATAGTGTTTAACAGAGAAACTCACTATTGGTCAAAGAGTAAGTAAAGCGCTCAGCAACAAATGTTGAATCTATGTTACAACTCTTCCCAAGACTCAGGGACCAGTAAGAGAGAGGCAGGAAAGTTGTAAGAGTCGGAGAGGCTGGGAGGACCACGGCAAAGCAGCGTCTTCCGGATGTGAATGGGCTGCTGTATCGTGGACTCGAAGAAGCCGTGGTTGCCTGTATAAGATCTGCACAAGATCAAGCCTGTGGACATTCTGATGTGGAATGGGAAGGGGTTATGAGCCCACCCCTGAGAAACAATGGAAAGTTGATAGTCTCTCAGGAAAGGACAGTCAGTTTTCTTTAAGGGTGTGGATCCTGGTAAATGACCATGCTCCTATGGTCACACCCAGGAATATATGGGCAGTACAAACTGTAGTAAATGTGTTGATCAACTTTTTAAAAAATGAAAATCATGGTAGGTTGGAGGTGAGGTGATCTGGAAAGAGTTAGGAGAAGTGAGTATGGTCAAATACATTATTTATAAAATTCTCAAAGAATTTATAAAAATACTTAAAATGAAGCCACAATAAGATAGTATAATTTGTGAGGCAGAATAACTAAGATAAAGACGTTGACAGCATCAAATGCTGGCAAGAATGTAGAGACGCCGGCCACTCAAACATTGCTGTCGAGAATGTAAAATGATTTAACCACTCTGGATGCAAAGTGGCATTTTCCTCAGAAACTACGGGTGCAACCACCACACTATGCTCCCCAGCAACTGAGTACACGAACATCTGTGGGAGAGAAATTAAGATCTCCGTGCATCTGAACACCTACAGAGGTGTGCTTGTAATACCTTCCATTGCAATGGCCTACAAGGGGTTAGCCTGGCCATTTCCCAGCTACCTCTAGTCGAAAGGTTAAACAGACTGGGAAGACCAAAATGGGCTCCCCAGGACTTAGCAGCACAACGGACCAGTTATTGCTATGCATAACAAAATGGATGAGTCTCAGAGAACTAGGCTGAACGAGGCCAGCTGGCTCATAGGGTTACATGGTATGTGGTCCCACCACAGGAGCATGACCGAATTGACAAGACTGCAGAAATGGAGACACAATTAAAAGTTCCCAGGGCCTGTAGATGGGATAGAGACGGGGAAGACACATAGGTAGCACGGAATTGAGACACGAGGGAGGACTGCTTCAGGAAGTTCTGAATTGTGACTGCTTTACTGCCAGTGTTCCAAGTGTGATTTGTACCGTGGCTTTTAAGCAGTTAACATGAGGGAAACTGTAAAACACGTTCAAAGGCTGGTTGCAGTATTCCTTAGGACTCGGATGAAGAACTGAAGAAATGGTTCAGCGGGTGAGAGTGCCTTCTGCTCTTCTAGAGGACCCAAGTCCAGCATCACACTGGGTGCTCACAGCCCAGTGTGACTCCATTTCCAGCTTCTCTGACTCTCAATTCTGAACGCCCACAGGCACCCGTATGCTTATGCATGCATATTTGCATGCATTTATGCATAAATAAGAAAAATGTACAGAAGTAAAGATATTCTAAATAACAATATTAAGACTGCAATAAAACTGACATGCCCATGCACTGCTCACCATAGCAGAGGACCTTGGATTCCAGAAGAACTATGTTTGGTATAATTTAGCAACACAAAGAAAAGCCACGCCTTGCTAAGACCTCAAATAGTAACCTTTGTTGTTGACTAAACTGTAAAATTGAATCCAAGCTTCTTTATAACACTTAGACCAGTGGAATGTGAGCCAGGAAAAGTGAGTTTGGTAGAAATAATTGTCACCAGGTAAAGTCCCTGATAGCAGAGGCTGTAATGGGTCATGTTTGACATTGCCCAAAGCCCTGATCAATAAATACAATCGATCTCAATGTAAGGAATCTTTTTTTGTTAATCAAAAGAAAAAAATCAGAAAAAAATGCAAGCAGCAACTTGGTCGTCTAGAAAGTTGATTGCAAAATTGAATAGGCTTAAGTAACTTTTACTGGAAAAAAGTCAATTATAATGTATTAACCCTGTTTTTGTGACTTAAACATTTTGTGACATTAAACATTAGCGTGTAAGTATATATCAGATCTACATGAATGGAGTCAATGTAGCCTACCCTCTGATGGCCAAACCTTATCAAGGGCTTGTACATCCCAGGTATTTATTTATCTGCTTTAATTATATAAAGTATCATATATTATTACTTATTTATATAGGTTAATTTATAGAGTATTATGGTCTTTCACAGGGAAAGCACAGCAGCATAGAAGTGAGGTCGGACAGAACTTGTTCGTTGTTGAGTATAAGTGATAGAGATGGAATTTGAACCCAGGGCTTTTGAACCTTGCATGCCTTTTTTTTTTTTTTTCAATCTGGCTTAGTCTTTTAGCAATTAGGTGGTTAGGAGGCAGGCTCTGAAACCAGACTGCCTGTGGTCAAAGTGAAGCTCTAATGCTGAGCCCAGTCAGTGACCCTGAGCTAACCCATCTGTGAGGGTAAGGGTTACTCTCCATTGCTGATTTGACTACACTTAGCATCACTCAGGTGGAGTGTGAGCATTTTCACAGAGGTGACTGTAGGCAGCAGTGTGGGCTACTGTGTGGGCAGCAGTGTGGGCTGCTGTGTGGGCAGCAGTGTGGGCTGCTGTGTGGGCTACTGTGTGGGCAGCAGTGTGGGCTGCTGTGTGGGCAGCGGTGTGGGCTGCTGTGTGGGCAGCAGTGTGGGCTGCTGTCCTGGACTGGATAAAGGGAAGAAGAGAGAAAGCTACGCAAGCATCAGCATCGTCTGTCTCAGACTCTCCACAGCAGAGGCCTTGTGCTCCTGCCAACAGCCTTCAATGCCATGGTGAGGAACAGTTTCTCAGTCTGTGAGTCCAGAGGAGCCGGCTCTTCCTTCCTAAGTTCCTTTTGTCGGGTATTTCGTTACAGTGATGAGAGGAACAGCCAGCAAGCCATCCGTGCATCCGTTTCTCCACACAGAGGAGCTAAGTGCACAGCCCAAAGGGCTGCGATGTTTGAATGGATGGATGCACAAAAGGAGCATAGAACAGGACTGGAACTCTGCCGTAGTTTTATTAGAAATAGTATTTTGGGTCTAACAGTGGTCAGACTTTAACTTGTTAAAATCTGATTTGTGGACCAGGGATGTAGCTCAGTGGTAAAGAGCTTGCCTCAAATGTGTTAGATAGAAGATAGAGAGCTCAATTAGCAGCCTTGCAGAGTGTGAGAGAGAGAGAGAGAGAGAGAGAGAGAGAGAGAGAGAGAGAGAGATTTGCAAGCACAACAGAACTTGGGAAAGATGAATGACAACCTAACACTTCTCACACATTAGAATACACACGCCTTTTACGCTGAAACTTTAAAGACTGAAATGATTTTTAGCCAAGCTTAAAGTGATAATTTCAATATCCAAAAAGTCAGTTGGCTTTCGGCTTCCGATGTGTCTCACATCTGTGTTGAATCACTTCAACATTGGGCCTGGCTTTACTAGTGTTCTGGAAGACATCCTGACCCCTGCCTCTTCATTGTGGAGATGCAGATTTTTACCTCAGACATTAGACCTCAGGATTGCTTAAAATTCCTTCCCTGGGTGAGGTGAGGGATATAAACAATGCCTTCCCTTGCTTCATAAGGCCCCGATGATAAACTAGTGTTTAATTCTACTGAACTTCACTCTGGGAAACCATTGAGTTCACAGAGCACGGGTGTGTGTGTGGGGGGGGGGGCGGTATTAACAGGAGCATGTGGGATCCCTCAGCAGACACACTGACAAGTCTCACCCAACATGGGTGATGGCTTCCCCAAGTCTGCAAAGATGAACTTCCCTTCCCTACCCTATATACTCTAGCATCTCCCTTAGGATAAAACTGCATACAGATGGGGTGGGCTGGGCTGGCTGAGTACTTTAGTGAGGTCCAGAAACCCCTCTGTCTCCTCCTTCTAGGAAACAGTGCCAACAGTCCTGGGCTCCACCATGCACGTATGAAAGGCATCACAGACGACCTGAAGGTGGCTTCTGTCTTGCTTGGAGAATTGTACTGAATAACACTGGTCCATCCCCAAAATGATCTGACGCAGAACTCATCTCCTTTCCCGTGTCTTGCATAATCAAGTCTTTCAATAACGGGCTTTTAAAAATATTTTTGAGCTATCGAGCCTTTGCCAGTGGATTTTTGTCTTTAAAAAAAAAATTCAGAGAGTTCTGGGTATCTTCCAATTTTATGTCTGGTTATAACCAGACCCATTTCTCTTTTAATAGCACTTGAAACAGAATAGTTCTATTTCCAGATAATTTCCCTGTGTTTTGAAAAGAGTTGTTGTTTTACTTTGATAAGACAGATGTTCAGACTTGGGCTGGTGGGTCAGATACACTGGCCAGATGCTATTTTTGAGGTTACATGGAGGTGAGTAAATTCTCCAAAAACCAGAAGACCTACTCCAAAAACTTCTGAATCTTAATTTTTCCATACTTGTAATTTTCATTTGTATTGGATGGCTGGTGCTAAGTCCCAGGTCTTTCATTTCCTTGTAGGTGACAACTGGGTAGGGGATTTTGGTCTCAGTGGTGTCACCGTCCCTCTGCTGCAGTGAGGAAGTGTGTGTGGCCAGTGACTCATCCTTCAGTCACATCATAAATAGCTTCTTTATGCTCAACTCAGAATCAAATATTAATCAGGCCTTAATATGGAACATCTCCTTATAGCAGGGGAAAATGGCCATCAAAAGCTTTAGGCTTTAGTGGATAACCCAAATATGTGCTTCCAGGCCTCCAATATGGAATAGGTCAGAGAAGATTTGGATTTTTGCAAATGTAGCTCATTAGCATTTCAGGTATAGGATTGTCATCGTCCCAGCCTGAGGATTGGGCCTTCTGGGACTCTCATCAGAATGGTATAGTATTAGGAAGAATATTTAAGGGATGTTAAATACAATGACAGATTCTAGATAAGCTTCAGGCACATGAACTAGCCATGGAATAATAACAGAAAAGCTCATGTCGTAAGCAATCTCTAGCATTAATTTAGAATTGATTTAGAGAAATGAGATGCTTTATTTTTCCCCTAGGACTCCCACACTCCTTCTACCCTTCACTGATGTGGAAAGAACTCTGGACCCCTATTTCTGACAGTGCAGGAGACGACATGTCCCCCTTAGAATGGCTGCGTCACCCACTAAATCCACTGCTGCATTACAGACCTAAGGGATGCTTCCCAGGGACCACGAGGGTCTGGAAAGATAAGGGCAGAATCTCTGAGGATAATTCTGGATAAAGGATAGCAAACAAAGGGAGGTGACTCCAAAATTCCCAGTTGAGCAGAGACCTTGGGAGGAGATGCCAAAGTCCAGCCTCATAGAATCCCTGGGCCCTGACAGACTCAAGCATGGATCCCTTCTGGAGACAGGTTAACCTTAGTGTAAGCTCTCTGGTTTTCTACAGTTTAGGTCAAATATAAATCCACAATTCTGTTGAAGAGAGGCTCATGAATGATAAGAGACAATATGGATGAGGACTTATCCTAGTTTGAAGCAGTATTAGAATTACCAAATCAGAATAGAGAAAATCCAACATAAAAATAAAAAATAGAGACATCTAAGACGCCGATTTTAATAATAAAAAAGAATAAAAATAAAGTAGAGGTCTTGCTAGTACAGATGCTTGGAGCACAGGGTAAATAGCATATTAGACCCAACTGAAGAGAATTAGTGAGTATGAAGATAGATCTGGCGAACATGAAGAAATGTCTCTGACTTTCACCCAGAGAAACAAGATATAAAATGAGAAAAATATATCAATATACAGCTAAGATAAAAAGAGATGATTCAGTATCCAGAGTCCAGGAGGAAGCAACAGAAAACATGGAGGAGAGAGAAAATTAAAAGATTATTTTCAGGGGCTTTGGAAAGATGGGTGTAGTGACTCAGAAAAGACAGCAGTCTCCACATACTACAAAGAAAGTAAACCCGTGTCTAGAAGGGCTGCAGGGTAACTCAGTCGGTAGCGAGTCTGCCTTCTATGCACAGAGCTCTCTGAATTCCACACTCAGTACCACATTAACCAGGTGTGGTGCTGCACAGCTGCAATCCCAGTCCTTGGGAGGTGGAGGTAACAGGATCTGAAGCTTGAGATAAATTGTGACTATATATGAGTCTGGGGCTGAGCTACATTCACTTCTGAAGAGAGAGAAGAGGGAGGGAGGGAGAGAGAGAGAATGGAGGAGGAAGGAGGGAGGACGGAGAAGGAAAGGAGGAAGGAGAGAAGGAAGGAAATAACACATTGAACACAGCAAATGGACAGAAGTTAGTCAAGGTGTCCTAGAAGAAAATGGATCACTTACCGAGAAAACAACTATTGCTGGAAGCTACTCTCTCAGCAGAAAACCAGAATGGAGGAGACAGCAGAGCATTACTCTCTCAGACCAAAGAGAATATAACAGCCACTCTACAACTGCCCACCCAGC
This sequence comes from Mus musculus, assembly GCF_000001635.26. Lineage (NCBI taxonomy): Eukaryota > Metazoa > Chordata > Mammalia > Rodentia > Muridae > Mus > Mus musculus. The sequence continues at coordinate 182,733,483 of NC_000067.6, read as the reverse complement.
AAAAGCAGCTCCATTTGGGAGAGTGAAATAAAAACATTTTCAGAGAGACACAGACAGCAGTTTAAACAGGGAAAAGAAAAACGGTCTTGGGAGTGGAGGGAAAGGTCTGCGATTTATGAAAAGTAGATAAATATTAACAACATCTACAGAGAAGTTCAGATCTAATTTCCAGGTCTACTTTATGAAAATAAAAATGTTTAAAGGGGGAAAAAATCAACATAAAGGAGGAATAATAGGAAAGTTGGGAGAAAAAATGGTTGCCACTTAGTAGAGCATCAAGACTCGAGCATCAAAGTATAATTGGTTTCTGTGCAACCTTTCAAGGTTAACCATGAAACCATAGGGATAAAGTTCGATATAACTTCCAAATCAGTAGAAGAAATAGCAAAGGTGCCAAGTTTTAATAGGCAAGGAGAAAAGAAAAATAGGCAGAGATTTAGAAAATGGGGTAAATAAGCCAAAAATAACACACACTAGAAAGGAACAGAGATCTATCAGTCACGACTGTAACCGGAAAAGGACTCACCAGATAACAGATGGGGACTGTCACGCTGGGTGTTTTTAAAATTTGCTCTGTGTTATTCACCGGGGACCCATTTAAACACGAGGACCAGGAAATGCTGGAAGTACAAGATGCACAAAGCAAACATTGACCTAAAGAAGGGAGTCTTTCCTGTCGGGGAAAAATAGACTTTAGTACAGGAAAGCGTTACACAGATGAAACCAACCACCACCTAATAACCAAATGTTGGAATCATCTAGAAAATAAAACAATTCTGAAGGCTTTACAAGCCCATAAAGCAAAACCAATAAAGCCCTCAGGGAAATTAAGCTGACTACCGGAGTGGAGTTCAGCGTTGAAGGATCCCCTTTATTCATTGATAGACGAAGTAGTCAGAACATAAAAAAAAAAAAAAAAAAAAGTACAATTAACAGGTGTGGTTTGTTGAGCACAAAGAGATTCCTCAATGGACTGTTTACAGAAGTTGGCTGTGGACTCGTCCATGAGAGAAGTGCTCAGATTTGCAAGTGTCCAGTACCATACAAAACAGCATTCTGGTTATAATGCAATTAATTTGTAACTAAAAAACTATAAGCCTAGATTTTAAGATAGTTCAAATACTTTGTAGATGAAAAAAGATCACAGCAGAAGCTTGAAAATATTTAGGACCAAACAATAACAAATATACCGCATGCTGAGGCTCACAGCTTGGAATAGAAAAGATGAGAGGAGTGGAGAGAGTCAAATATTTAGTAAAACAGAAGACAAACTGAACATGACCGAGCTAAGCACTCGATTTAAGAAGTTAGAAAAAGGATAGAGGGGGCTGGTGAGATGGCTCAGTGGGTAAGAGCACCCGACTGTTCTTCCGAAGGTCCAGAGTTCAAATCCCAGCAACCACATGGTGGCTCACAGCCATCTGTAACAAGATCTGACTCCCTCTTCGGGAGTGTCTGAAGACAGCTACAGTGTACTTACATATAATAAATAAATAAATCTTAAAAAAAAAAAAAAAGAAAAAGGATAGAGTAAGATCATCAGGGCAGGAGAAAGATAAGAGATGAATAGAACGGGGAACTCAGCACGATAGCAGTGATCAATGAATCCAAATAGTCACACACAGGTAGGTAAGGTTTTTATCGGGAATGTTCAAGAAAGATTCACAAATAATTCCAAAAATGAAACCAAGGCTATGACGAGAGATGCAACAGGGAGTGAGAAGGCATCATCACTGGTACACGCCGGACCGCACCGGACTACGCACCAACAGCTTCAGCTTAGAAGAAGGGAGGACATCCCTCTAGTTTTTATCACAGGTTACTTATTTGTTTTGTGTGTCACATGTGTGGAGGTCAGAGGATCACTTGCAGGAGTCAGTTCTCTCCTTGTACCCCATGAGTTCCACGAGTCCAGCTCCGGCTGTCAGCCACAGCTGCGGGCACCTTTTCCACCGAGCTGTCTGGTCAGCTCCAACATCCCCTTTGGAAACAACAAACTCAGTCTTCCTTTAAAGGACGCAAACAGCCCATAAGCATTTAAACAAGAGGATCAATTGTTGAATTTTTTTTTCCCCAAACAGGATCACCATACAGAGATGGTTTTGTAGAAAAGTTCATCCAAGCATTCAAAGGCTATATGCTAATCATATGCAAATTCTTTATGGGGAAAATAAATGAAAAAGAATACTTTGCAACTTATTCTCTGGGCTCACTGTACCTTTGATACTAAAACTCAAAATTACAATAAAGAAAAAAAAACATAATGAAGTCTTCATTCATGAATGCAGAGGCAATAATCCTACACAAATATCAGCAAAATGAATCCTGTGCTTAATGAAAAAAAGATAATACTGTACCACTAAGATGAGTTTATTCCAAGAGTAGAAGGCTTAACTTTAGGGACTCTATAATTATCATTCAGTGCATTAGCATATTAAAGGAACAAAAGCAATATGGTTATTTCAATAGACGAAACATATTCGATGAAATTCAAAATACCTATTTATGACTTCTAAAAATTAGCTAGCTCAAAAGACAGGGGGATTACCTGATTCTGATGAAAGGAGTCAGCCAGAATCCTACAGCAAACATTATTATTAATGATGAAACTGTAAATATTCATGACAGCAGGAAGAAAATAGAAAAGAGGCAAAAGCTATAAGGTTTATAAAAAGAAAAACTTTAAGACTGTCATTGCTCACAGATGTGATCTCCCCACAAGCTAGTTTTTCTACAACCTTAAAACCTTTCTATATACATAATAACACTTTATAAATAGCCAAGATCTAGAAGCCATTAAATGTCTACCAAAGTTAGAATAAATAGAGGCAGTCATGCGGTGACACTCTCTGTAGAGAGGACATGAATGAGGCCCAACCATAGTCAATGGCCTGGAATCTTACAATGTATCATATCACTGTGTGGAAAGTTGCAGACCTTAATACAAAGTGGCACCTACCCATTGTGTCATTCATATTGTGGGGGGAAAAATGTGTCAAAAGTAGTTATCCCTGCAAGCACTCAGACTTCCTGAACCTTCGCTGTTCTTATTCCGCCAGCCAGTCAGTCACGTCAGACTGTGAAGTTGAACCCCACCAATGAGAAGAGAGGAAGTCACCATCTATGTCGGGGATAAAAGAAAGAAGCCATCTTGGCCACGTGTACTTTCTAGACTGCGTTGTTTGAGTCTTGGCACATCTGTTAAAAACAAAACAAAACAAAAACAGAAACACCTTGCTAAGCTACCCTGACTTTGTATGCTCCTTTATGTGACATTGAGGTTATTCTTCATTCCTAAGAATGTGAAATACAAAGACATGTTCCACTGAGCTCTGCTGTGGAAGAGTTCTCACTTGCCAGTGGGGCCAATGGATAGGAGAAGTACCAGGGCAGTGGCCCTGCCTCTTCCCAGTTAACTGATCTTCCACTGGGAACAGATTTCTACAAAACCCAGCTTCCATGGAAAACTGACATAATAATAAAGTCATCCACTTTGCTGAATTGTTGTGAAGTGAATAAGATAGTGGCTGTGAAGTGGCTGTCTTAGGAAGTTCTGGAAAATGGCCACTATGGTTGTTATCAGTGTTTTTATTCCTCATGGGACCCTTCGCTGGAGTCTAGTGACTCATGGCATCAGGCACAGGAAGCACAGAATGCTGAACTAAGCAGATTCCTTTACAGGCCTCTTCTCCAAGACTGCAAACCTCAGGTGTGGCCTGTCAGCTCACACTGGTGTTTTGTCACTGAAACTCTTGCCAAAGTCACATTCACAGGACAGGCTAAGACCCCAGGAGCTACTAACTCAATTGCCTACAACTGCACTTCCCAGAGATCTCAGTGGGATCTGTGGATCTCAGGAGAAAGGAAAGGTGTAGAAAGAAACAGAAAAAGAAGGGGCTGGAAAGATGGCCCAGTAGTTGAGGGCACTTGGTGCTTTTCCAGGGGCCTGGAGTTTGGTTCTCAGCATTCATGGTTGAGCAGCTTGCACCTGCTTATAACTCCAGCTCCAGAAGAGCTGGGGCCCTCTCCTGATGTCCTTGGGCACTCCCACACACGTGTCTCTTTCCTTTGCTATCTTAGGAGTGAGGAATAAGTCTGCATTATGTATGGCAAAATGGTGTGAGCGAGTGCATGCACACACACAGACACACACACAGTCTTTCATGTTTACCTTGATGGTCAGAGCCGCCTGTGCCTAAGACGTTTTGATTTGGAGTCGACAATGCACTCTCAAACCACTTTACCCAATCTATTCGGGACTAATCAGGCTGCCTCCCACGCTCCGCCCTCACCCTGCCCTGTGGGTGTACAGACATTTAGCACATGAAAAGAATACAGCACCTGCTCCCCTAGTCCTAAAATTTCTGATTTTTGTAAAAGCATCTAAAATAGATTTCGTATTGTGCAGTTTTCGACAATGCTGTTTTTGCAGTGTTCCTTGAATAGTTATTTGTGCTTAGTGTTTGAAAATAACCTTGTTCAGAGAAGGAATATAATGTACATATTAAATATAACCCAGATTAATATGGACACCCCTGAACCAAATTGGAAGAGACAGAGGAGGGACATGAGGGTGATCAACCTTTGGGGTTCTGTGAACCCTCAATGGGACAGCCAGACTTTCACTGAGCTTCACCAGTCAGGGTCCAACACCTTTGTCCATCAGACAGGACAACTCAGGGCGCAAGTGGATACCTGTGCTCCAGACGATATAAGAATGGATGACTAACTCTAAGCATCTGACCACTGTGGCTTCTGATTCACCCCAAAGTGGCTCTGAGGCATTCAAAGTAGTGGGGGAAACAGGAAGCGTCCCTCTAACTCAAAACACGAACTTAGAACTTAGAGTGCAGGGTTCTTAAAACTTTTTTTAAAGAATTTAAAGTGCAACCGTTCCTGCAGGATTGTTGCACAAAGCCTCAAACGGGAATAGAGGTTGCCAGAGAAGCCATCCTGTCCCTTGCCTGGGATAAAGAAGACACTGTCCTGGATGTTAATTTTATTCTGGTTTAGTAACATTTGAAGCTTTTTGACAGAAAAGGCTCTGAAGGAAGTGATTTGGGGGGTGGGGGTGGTGCTCAACAGCAAACAGAATCTTTGCAACAGAACGGGCCAAAGACAATTGATGGAAATCATTTGGGAAATTAGAGAGACTGTTCAAAGGTAAACCATGGTTATTAGGTGTGCATACATGTCTGAGTGTTGCTTCTCCCTTCTTGATCAATGGTCCTGACACCAGAAGAGCCAGTTGTGTGAGGGTGCAGCATGTAGCCTATAGCCAGAAGGCAGGGGTAAGGGGCAACTGCTCCTCCAATTCCCCACTAACCACCAGCAACCTCTTCACATCTGAAAGCGCAGGGGATGCTGGCCTCACAGGCTGGGAAGCCATGCAGGTGAAGGTGCCCCCATTTGTGGGAGACTTTCCACACTAGTCATTGTTCACTCTGTTCTCACCCTGCCCCAGACTCTCCAGAGAGCCTCTTGGCTTTTCATCTCCCGGAGAGACCTACATGGCAAGAATTGCTGTTTTCCGCTTGTGAGGGGACTCGTGAGACACCGAGGAAACGGGCAGATGCCTTGAGTGACCCGGCTTCGGGTGCAAACGCAAGCCTGGTGGTGCCAGCCCTTGGGCTCTTTTCTCTCTGTAGCTTTTCATCCACAGCTGCTGCTTGCATTTCAAGTAGGCAGTCCCGCCTTCTGAAGGCAGGTAACATTTGGATCTCCCAAACCCGCACCCCACAGCATCTGTTCTGCTGCTAGCTGCCAATAAATATTTACAGAAATTGAAATGTTGCAGCTCAGTGGGAAGGTCCCTGATGGTCAGGTCAGGGCTCCTTAACAGCTGTTTTGAAAGCTTCACGTGACTCCCCGATCCAGGCGGATGATCTCTGTATAAAAGGACTCAGTGGTCACCACAATCCCCGCCTCCAAAGCAGGAGACCTGTAAACTCTGTCTGTCTCCATCCTGAATATTCAGGAAGCTAGATCTGGGAGCCAGGCAGGTATCAGAGGCCACAGAACATTGCCCGTGAGAGATTTGCTTTGACTCTCAATAGAATCATTTAAGAAGTAATGTAAGAAAGAGTGTGGCTGGCCTGCTCTATAACCCTGCACATTTTCAAAAGCTTGAAGAAAGAGAAATTTGGTTGAAAATGGGATCAGGAAGCTCTGCCAAATAAAAACCACCAAAAGATTGTAACAGAAAATACATTAGCATCTAGGATTACCGCTTTGCAACACGCTGCCTCTTCTCTCTCTCTCTCTCTGTCTCTCTCTGTCTGTCTCTGTCTCTCAGATTTATTTTATCTTTTGTATACAAGTGTCCTGCTTTCATGCATGCCTGGAAACCACGTGGCTGCTACCCCACAGTGCTCAGTAGGAGATTCAGATTCTCTGGAACTTGAATTATGGATGACTGTGAGTCACCATGTGGGTGCTAGGAACTCAGCCTGGGTCCTTTGCAAGAGTTGAGTCATCAGTCCAGCCCTGCCTCTTGGCTCTTAAGTACAGGTGTCCATGGCTTGATTTGACATGGTATCTGAGGACAAAGGAGTATAACTTAGGAAGGCCCTCCTAAGAGTCTAGTTGGGGGTATTGGGTACTTTCCAAATAAATCCCTGTGTCCTTGTCCACAGCCTGCCACTGCTCCCAGGATTAGAGGTCCACAGTACAGAGTCATAAAGACACACATACTTATTGTCCATATGTTTAGACTCTTCATCTTTGATGTCAGAGAGATTATTTTTCAGTGTCCATTACTACCCATCTGTACACCAAGAGCTTGGCAAGATTCCTTTCATTCATGCCCAGAACTCTAATACAACGTGCACAGTACATACTGACCCTCCCATACTGCCACTTGTGGAACAGTCTAGAGACATTCGTCCTTACTGACAGATCAAGGCAAAGGCCTTCCTATGACAGGAGCTCTTCAAGTTAAAGATGACTAGTTTTACACTGACAATTTCATTTTTAAAACACAACAAGAGTTCTGGAGAGATGGCTCAGAGGGTAAAAGTGCTGGTTGTGTATGCATGAAGGCCTGAGTTCAGAGTCAATGTAAAAAGGCAGACATGGCCAGGAACTGTGAGGAGCAAAGACAGGAGGGTCACGGGGGCTTGCTGGCTGCCAGCCTAAATTCAGGTTTAGTGGGAGACCCCGTTTTAAGGGAGTAAGGCAGACAGTGACAAAGATACCTGATGTTCTCCTGGCCTCTGAGGATACATAGCTACATACACATATGCATACATGCTACACACATTCACTCCACAAACACACACATACACATATTTTAAAATGCAATAAAATAAATAAACCTCAGGGCGTGGTGGCGCACGCCTTTAATCCCAGCACTCGGGAGGTAGAGGCAGGCGGATTTCTGAGTTCGAGGCCAGACTGGTCTACAAAGTGAGTTCCAGGACAGCCAGGGCTATACAGAGAAACCCTGTCTTGAAAAACCAAAAAATAAAAGTTAAAAAAGTAAAATAATTAAACCAGCAAAAAGCCCTTGCTTACAGTAGAAAGCCAAAAAACACAGAAAGAAATGTGTATTGATGAGATGTATTTGACAACTATCAGCATCATAATAAAGTCAAGCCAATGGATGGATGATACTAGTGGACGAAGTCTGTGAGGCATGTTTATAATCTAGAAGTACCTCCTCACAGATGCGGGCTAATTGTCAAGTAATGTTGCAAAGCGGTGTGATGCTACAAAGTGGCAGTGCCAAAGAGAAACTTAGCAAATGCCAGTGTGACTAACTAACCAAAGTTAACATCATCAGAGAGGATGCCAAAGGACCAGTGACTCCCACTGAGTTCACTGAGAACACAGTACCCCATCTACAGCATTGTGATCAAAAGCAAGCATCTTGGATGCCAATCCAGAGAATCCAGTGAAAAGAGGTGTGTGTGTGTGTGTGTGTGTGTGTGTGTGTGTGTGTGTGTGTAAATACATAGGTATAGATACAAATGTAGCTATGTAACAGACCTGTGCAACAAATATGCATCATTGTCCTGGGTATCGTGATCTTAGTAACAGCTTCACATTAAAGGACTGAATACCTGTGGTTTCACTGTGACGAGTCCCCCAGAGGCTGAGATGTTGGAGCACTTGAGCAGCTGGTGTCAGTGGTGTGGAAGATGGTGGAAGTGTTAGAAGACGGATCCATGATGGAGGAAGTTGGTCATCCTGGACAGGACCTGTGTTTTCGATCAGGCGAAGAGCCTATTTTAGTGTGAGCAGTGGCCCCACCCTCCAGCCACCCTGTCTTTAACTGCAGGAAGAGTTTCCTCTAACTTAAAGCAGAATAAATCCTCCTATACTTAACTTGTTTATTCCCAGGTATTATCACAGCAGTAAGTAACGAATGCAGTGTGTCTGGGCTTTCTTTGCTGAGAAGAAAACCTGTGATATCTGAGCTGGCAAGCAGGTCAGCACTGATCTTGTCATATTGATCACACGTGACAGGAGAGAAAGGGTTAAACTGTTGACCTTTGGAGCATTTTGGTGAGCAGACAGAACGTGGGTTTCTCTATGACATTTTTGTGCACTGCACTTCAGTTAGTACGCACACAATTGTATTTCTGATAGCACCCTCCATCCATCTCCATAACCTCTCATCTTCCCCAATCCGAAGCTCTGTGCTTAATGGGTATTGTTTATTTGACCCTTTGATGGACAGTTGGCTTTGCACAGGTGTTTTCAAATAACAGTTAAGGAATGAGGCTGAGCAACCATAAGAATGGTTTGGACCCTGACGTCTGCAAGAATGGAGGATGGCTTTTTGGCTGGCAGAGCAGCAAAGACAAAGGCATGTGTTACTCCTGAGCATCTGTGAGGCCCAGTTCCAACACTAGCATTCCAAAGCCTCCTCTTACTTTGCCAAGAAGCCGGTCACTCCGATCTCTACTTCCAACCATCTTCAGTCTCATTTATCTCCTCATTCCATTGCCCTCCTACCAAGCGACCAAACTGTCCAAACCTCTCCCAAGAAACCTTTGTCTATCGGTTGCAAACAAATTGTGAGACTGGTGGGTTACAGTCTCACAAACTGAGAAAATAATGTATTTGAATTTCCTTTTACTTTTAGTCCCATAAGGAAGAAGAGATAAGGAAGGAGATGAAAACGGGAAAGAAATGCAGGTTGGCAAAGTAAAATAAACAAAGAAAGAGCTTGTGTCATCTGCTAGTTAAGCTCTGTATTTGGAGCCAGAAAGGGTGGCTATCGGAGATCACCAGGAAAATGTGCTTGCTTGATCCACGGTAAAGGGCTTTTATGCAAGCTTTGGGGGGTGGATAGAACTTGTGTGTGAGTCCCAAGGCATGCTGGGAGGTGGTGTTTTCAGCATCCCTTACCCTTCTTATGTCACTGGGACCCTGACATCCAGGATTTTTTTTATCTATTCGTGGCAGGTCAAGGTCATTGGGATGATGCCTAATGGGCCCCCTAAAGCTCTGCAAGTCATACCAGCAAGCTGGGGAGCCTCACTGTATGTCAGGTCTTTGCTGGGAGGATACAGGAAGATAGCATTCAGAAGCAGACTGACTAACACGAGTAATTAGACGAGAGGCTGTATTAAGTCAGAGGCTTAAATGTTTTGAGGGTTAGATGGTAGGGTGTTGAATAGGACCAGCAACTGAGTATCAACAGCAGAGAGTCTGGACTTTAGAGTCTTCTACAGGTAGATTGGTGTTCATGAGGACATTAGTTAGTCTGTAAAAGTCAAGTCCAGCAGTCCAACTTAAGAGAGACAGCAGCGTAATGAGTAGGCTACAAGACAGACAGAGGGACTGTGGTAGCGATGGGAAGTGAGAGAAGATAGAAAAGTCAAAGCCGGAGGCCAGGATGCAATGGTCACCTTGGGATTCAGGAGTTAGATTTAACCATCTCATGTCATTGGAAGCCACCATGTTGCCTGTGGTTTCACTGTTTCAGGGTGGAGTCTGTAAGGTGGATGCATATACAATCCCTTTGCACTGTATTTCCAAGACTCACTTCTAGGAGCTGACACCTTCACTAGAACGAAAGTAGAACACATATCTTCCCATCCTTAGGGTGACTATTGCTGTGATAAAACACCAGAAACAAAAACAAGCTGGGGAAGAAAGAGTTTATTTAGCTTACACTCCCACATCGTTGTTCATCACTGAAGGAAATTAGGACAAGAACTCAGGGCAGGAACCTGGAGTCAGGAGCTGATGCAGAGGCCATACAGGGGTGTTGCTTACTGACTCACTCCTCATAGCTTGCTCAGCCTGCTTTCTTATAGAACCTAAGACCACCAGTTCAGGGACAGCACCACCCACAATGGGCTGGGTCCTCCCCCATCAATCACTAATTAAGAAAATACCTTATAGGTTTGCTTACAGTTCCATCTTAGGGAGACATTTTCACAATTGAGGCTCCCCCTTCCCAGATGACTTTAGCTGTGTCACCTCAATAGAAGACTAGCCCGCAACCTCCTTTTGGGATTTTTTCTTTAAATGCACTTGTCTAAGAAAATTATATGGAGGGATATTCATTGACCTGGCAGGAGGAGAGGACATTGCCTTGCTATTGACAGACAGTGTCTGGACATCTGGCTCTTAAAAAGTTGTTCCTCTTCAACTGTCACCTCACATACTGTGACACCCAATGCAACAACAGCTTAGAGTCCAGGCAGAAGCATTTTTTTTCATGCAACAATGCAGAGGGCATGATGCTACCATGAGTCTGGGACCAGCCTGAGGATGAGCCTGCTCACTGCATAGAGGACAGGTAGCAGAGAGAGGAGGTGCAAGGACCATGTACAACCTCCAAAAGCATACCCCCCAGTGACCTTTTTCCTTCCAGAGTTTCTACCACCTCCCTCCAAAGTGCCACAGATGGGGACTGAACAGTGAACACAAGAACCAGCAGGAGATATTTTATAT